>NC_046367.1:1254052-1346552 GCF_011125445.2 Fundulus heteroclitus
CTCCGTGTGTGGTGTGCATTCTGGGTTCATGCTAAGACAAATCCATGACAAACACCTTTTTTTTATTAAGACTTTTCCAAAGTTTCATTTCTGGATTGCATTTTTCTCATATTTTCCTTTTCAAACGTGTTCTTTGTTTGCAACAATAATGGAACAAAATTCACTATATACTGTAGTCTCTTTCACTACCTTTGGTACAGATGGGTGCAGTAAAGACAGAAAGGAAAAGCAACAGAAATTTCACCAAAACATTAGGATTCACACACATATCTAGTGTTTGGCACAATAGCGATTTTACCACAAAAGTGCAGTGGTGTGTTTGGCTGTTCACCGTGGTTCTGGTTGTACATAAAGGTTATGAAATGAACACCTCCTGTCTGCCATATTGCAGTAGGAGTTCCACGATGACATGCAGTAGACAAACACAGCACAGCTCTGAGATACTGGTAGGAAGTGATGCGTGTTTCAGTTTAAGTCCAGTCTCTGTTGGACACACTTCATCATCGCAGCATCCTTGTCCAGGTAAGTCTTATGCCATCCCTGTTATATACTATATTGTGCTATTTGATTCTGTTATGGTTTTTCTCTGGATACACCATTATCTGTGGTTTGGTATTTTCATCATTTCATCTGAGTGCTGACATGTGAGGCAGGTTTACATTGACACGTGGTCATCCAGGGGGATAGCATCTGTGTACAGATATCCAGTGATAGGCAGCATCCTGCAGGTGGAGGTCTTACTCGTTACTATAGGGATTTCATCACTCCATCTCATTCATATATACTGTAAATAAAACAGCTAAATAGTTGTAACATTTAGGAACCAGGTCTAAATCACTGCAAGAAAAGTTCAATAATCAGAGCAGACCAAATTCATCTTAGTTTTTTTCCTCTGGTTTATAAGTGACTCAACACTTATTTTGCTCGGTTCCCTTTAGACTGCTTTGTTGGCCACTATATAGGTAGGCTGTGCCTCTGTTTTTAGATCCACATAGATTGACCCTCAGAAATACACAAACCTATCTGCTGTGCTTGTGACCACACTCTCAAGGCTCATTAAATAGTTTTTCATGACTAATTCAGTGCACCCTGGGGGTATCAGTACAGCAAAGAAATTATACAGGCTAGACGTATCGCAAAAAAAATCAGCTAAGCCAAAAACCTATATCAACTTTAAGTTCATATTTACTGATCAACGTCATTTTACTGCCCTCAATGGATCATCTTTTCTTTATCAGAGGAGGTAACAGGACTAGGACAGAAAACACAAACATCAATCTCCCTAACAACTCCCAGCTTACCACCAGGTGTTCCAAGGTCTCCTCCCACTGGGACAAAATCAGATAATCTCCAACAGAACGTTTTCCGGGCCATGAACATAGGTGAGGCTTTCAACACAACCGAAACTGGGAATAGATTTTTGCCACAACAGAGTAGAGAAGCGACACCATCCTCCCTCCAGGAGCTGCTACAGATGCACATTTCATGTGGACCCGCCGTAGAGAGTGGCTTCAACGTGAGCTAGATGGCAGGTGAAGATGGAGTCCTGGGCGGGCCAATTCCAGGTATCATCATCAGGCTGGAGTCAAGATTTTTCCATTTTACTACTTTTTGTTATGAAATGTCTTTTCTAATGTTTAAAAGACGTGTAAGGAATCCATAAATATGTAACACTAAACAGTGAACAAATAGAAACGAATGATTGATAAAACCAGCATCCTTTATTCAAAGTACCAGAACCACAGTTTGCCTCACGTGGCTTTAAAACCTGTCTTCATAGAATATTTAGAGGTGCAGCAACCAGATTTCTGTGGCTGATTTCCAATTTCTGCTTTTTGTAAAAGGCTGAGCTGAGTAAGAAAGACATTTGAAAGATTGATACTTAAAACTGTGTTTAGCATCACATATTAGTGATTAACAAAATCTTTAAACTGATACTCCTTTTACATCTTATCTTTTGAGAGATGCCCATGCCATCACCATAATCATTAGCTCCCTCCACAGATTGAAGTCAGAACCCTGGCTGGGCTGCTCCCAAGTATAAAAATGACCTCCAGCCAGAGGAAATATGTTGGTAGAACGACTTTAACTTAGATGTCCTTGTGATTTTCTAATACGAAAACACAACTCTGGTTGGAAGTAGAAACATTTTGAAAGTGAAAAGGATCAGAAAACAAAGCTGGAGCTTGTGCTGCTTTCAGATCTCACATCAGAAGCAGGAGCAAACTGTGGCACTGAGCAGCACAGTTTGCCACAGCTGCAGGCAGAATTTTCATGGGTTTCCACACTGTTCACTTTGTTTCCTTGTCCCTTGGTCAAATTGCAGGTTAGTCAGCCTGCTCCTCGTCTGTCTGTGCCGGCTGAGGATGCTCTCTGTGTGCACATTCTGCCGGAGATAATTTGTTCTAATGCATTTTAGATGCTCCCACACTCTGCAGTTGGGACAAGTATTAATTGTCTCTTGCATTGCTCGTATTCTTATTGGTTCTCTGTAATGGAATAACCTTGACAGTGATTGATTTTCTGTTTGCTACAATCAGCGTTAATTGATTAAAAGAATTACACTGTGTATCTTTTGTTTACACACACCGAGTGGGACTCACCTTGGTTGCAGGTGGCCCCTCCATAGGCGGACTGCGAACAGTCGCAGATGTAGCCGTTGCTCTTCTCAATGCAGCGGCCGCGGTTGTGACACAGATTGCTAGAGCCGCTGCAGTATCCTGGACAGCCGGAGCTCACGCCAGGGGTCAACTTGGCCCTTTCCTCAAGGTCAAAAGTCAGGCCATTGACCATGAGAGACCTGATACAGCCCAGGAAGCCTCTCTGCTGGGACGCTGTTCCTCCTGAGAAGATAGGAGGAACAGCGTAAGAATCATGCATAAGAATCTGCAATAGCTTTACAATTAACGCTATTTAATTATAGATAATTAACAACAACCAACCAGTGCAGATCCGGGGGAACAATTTAGGCATTGAAGCACAAAAGACCTCATCTAGACTAGAAAAGCTAAAGTATTTGCCTTCTGCAGTTTTAGAGGGAGACTCAAACTGTACTTCCTAGCTCCAGATTTCCCTCCCAGAGATGGAAGACTGATGACTTTGCATGAGAAATAAATCATACAGTTGTGCGAGTAATTTATCTGAGAGAGGGGGAGAAAAAAATCACAAACCTAAAGGCATAATCTCCTTTCACAATCCCTTAAGGCTGATGAATGAAGCTTGTTAAATGCTGTATTGTTTCAGATGAAGAGAATCTCTGCCTGTATTCGCTGCATGCATTTGTTATGCGTTCCCTCATTGGAAATCAAGCTACTTCAAGTAAAACTCTGCCTGCCAGTGTTACTGGCTGTGATGCGGTGTCAGTGCTGTTTTAGTGCTATTAACCCTTCTCCCCGCTGAGGTCCCTGTGGCAGGATTCTTATTACAACACACCCCACAGTCATCATTTTTCACAGGATGAATGGATAAAAAGGCTCGGATACTACTGAGAGCTAAATGGATGTTTTGTTTCATTTATGTTGCATCAAATCTAAGATATTTGATGCAACTGTTGGGGGTTTTTAGAACAGTTTTGTCTCATCTGTGTCAATGACTCATTCTTGGAACTTGCTGTTCTCTTTATCACTACTTTCTGTCTAGAAACACATTAAACCACCAGCAAGTACTTTCATGGACTGCTATGAGATTATTTAAAATAAAAATCCAATGATAGTTCGGGACATAGGCTTTCTTCCAGAAATAGGAATGAGAGGGCTTTTTTTCTATTCTAACTGCTCTAGTAATTCAGAAAACCTACCCTGGGTGTGCTCCGCCTTTGGCCCGATGACCATTGGAGCCTTTATTTCTGTTAATATGATGATTTTCTGTTTATAACTAATGAAAAAATATAACAATCAGAGCAACAAAGAGTGTTTTTAACACAGTGTGTTGAATACCTGCTTAAGGATAGTTTTTTTTTATCTGACAAATGAGCATCACAGAAAAACATAGTTTTATATAATTAAACATGATATGTGTATATAATAGAAGCCCTACATGAAAATAAACCAAATAAATGTTTTTCCATTTGCCAGGACAAATATCAGCTTTGGGCTGGGCTAGTCCCAGCTGTTGGGCAGTCTGGAAGGCCATTCACTGTATGGGATATCCGAGTCCATGCTTGTTCTCTTTGAGAGAAACTGCCTGCGGTTAATTGGTGCTCTCGTAAAACCTGATGAAGGCAGGTGGTTGGTTGGGTTTTCTTGGTGCAGCATGTTTTATTTTCCATCACTTCTGTATTCTGGTGCATGTCTTAGACTATCTATGCTGGCACCCTCAGGGAATTCGAGAGCAGAACCACCAGCCTTCCTGCTTTGTTTTGTACACGTCTCTGTGGTCTTGTCTTATTTACCACCATACAGATCAACTAGCATTCAGTTTAATTACTCATGCTATGTATCTGAGCTGCTTTTGTACACATTATTTACAGGTTGTGTTTGTTTTATTCCAAATATAAATATGCACATATTGAAGTGCAACCCCCAAAAACTTGTAACGACACTTATGTACACCATATCGTCATACTGACTTTATTTTCTTAGAGAAAATGTAAATGGCACCTTTGTGCTTTATGAAAATAAAAGCATCTTTGACACGCACAGAGGACAGTCAGCTCCATTCCTTCATTTATTTAGGAAATTGTTTTTAAGGTAAATGGGCTATTAGTAGTCCGTGGGCCAGAATCTGTAGGACGTCTCCTTAAGAAGTTTCCTATGAACTGTCAGGGGGCAACTTTCTTCCACCGGGAAAAGTTCAGATCCAATCAGATCGCTGTATTGTCAGCTGAGCGACAATACAGCCAACTGGCGGCAGAAAATGCTATTATTGGGCTTTCTTCGTCTGGAAACAAATGTTTACAACCCTTTATGGGCGCAGCCATGATGAACTGGTTAAACTCGCTCAGCAGACAATACAGCGATCTGATTGGCTGAGCAGAAAAAATTGAATCACGTGACCTCTTAGACCGGAGCGCAACAGTTTAGATTTTTTATCGCCTATAACTTTTTAATGTGCAAGTGAAAACGTGGGAACATTGGTGTTTTGAGATCACTGCTATGTGTAGCAACTTTTCCCGGTGGAAGAAAGTTGCCCCCTGACAGTTCATACGAAAAGTCATCCTACAGATTCTGGCCCACGGACTATAGGGGCACAAGCTGTGTCCTTAAATTGAGATTCTATTAAAAAGTAAGAAAAAAAAAGTTTTTTATGATGTTCTTTAAGCGTGTGTCATTACTGAGATGTCTAAATGTCAGAGAGGAGAGAACTGCAGCAGGAATGAATGACAGTGGCCACAAACCTCAACCTGTGAAATAAAAATAATTAAACAAAATAGATTTTTGGAAATTGGTTTCTCTTTACATGATGCCACCATACCCAAAAAAACTGTTAGGAGCTGCATCTCTCTACGACAGAGTACAGAAAGCTAACCACTTTGTTTTTTGTTTCTCTGTAAAAAATATTAGCATAGATCATGTCTCAGATATTAGAGCCAGGGGACATTACTATCACTGTTACATCATTTTAATAAAGGAGGAGGGGGTAACTGAATTATACTGCCAGTTTAGTGGCCACATAAAACCACCAGGGAATGCCAGAACCTCATCAGACATGGATGTGACCTTCAATATTCAGCCATATTTCACATTCACAGTTCAAACAAAAAAAGCCTGCCATAAGGGGCACTGATGTACCTTCACTGTACCTTTACAACTGCTGCTACATCTTCCAGCTGTCAAAATACACATTTCTAACTGAAGCCTAAATCCAACCAGAAACTCACTTTGAACGTAATGCTTTTTGAGTGATTTAATTCCTAGAATGATATTTTCCTGGTATAATAATCATGAGTAACAAAACCCTACCTGCACAGTTTCATGACATTTAATAAAACAGATTAAAGTGATTATGTTTAATATGATGTCACTGCTTTTAATTAAAACAGAAAAATTAGAACCCTTCCTATATTAATTTCAGTTATTCTTAATCTAAATAATAAAAAAACACATGAAATTTAATAGCTGCATATTTGTATTTTTTCCTGCTCTGCTCCTTTCAGAGCAATACTGGGAATCTAACAAACTAATATCTGTTTAGCTAAACCTGGCTTAATGACTTGCTAATTGCATTTTGAAAACTGTGACAATTTAAGACAAATGAGGAATAGGCAATGAGGAATATTCCCTAACAATCAAATGTATCCTTTCTGCAGGGCCCGTGTTTATTCAGATAATGAGATTTCCTCATCAGAAACTAGAAATAAAAAAAAACAAGAAGTTATTTGACTTTAAGTTTTAAAATACAAAATGTGAAATTCAAATTTGAGCCATTTTCTGCTTTTATTGCTAAAATAAAAAGGTGATGAGGATGAATAAAGGTTAGATTTTTCATATTTGAATAAAAAAAATTTAATCATATAAATAGGAAGGAGGTCTAAATTGTTTTCTTTAAAGTGCAAATATGTTCATATTTTCTGATAACAGCCATAATACCATGCCGGGATCTTGTAGCCTACTTCAACGCATACTTCTCATGTAAGCAGTGGATCTGGTGTACAGTAGCATTTACAGTAAGACAGCAGTTTGATTCTATAGTGGGCATAAGGAGAGGCAAATATGGGACCAATAGGGGAAAATAAAGCTGAACAAGATGTTCTGCATGTTTACCAGCCCAAATTTAAATATGCACTGATGTGCTGCCTGGTGGCAAAACAGGTTCAATATACATTATTGTGATCCAACATGTTGATTGATTCAAAATAATGCTTTAATAAAAATAAATAAATGTTAGTGTTCTCTACTCATGGTCTGATTTGAGTTTCTAAAGCCAGTGCACAGATAAACACTTTGCTCAGAACGTAGCGCATAAAACCAGTTTGACTTCCATGGTATTGTCTGGCCAGCCAGAATGGCTTATACGGTGCGTAAGTCTGCTAAGGCTCCATACTCTCTGGTCTAAAACAGACAGGACCAATCACAGCGTGGGAGGCAGGACTCTCAGCACCAGAATTACCCATAATGCAGCAATGCTTATCTGTAACAATAACAGTCAAGATACATAAGAGGATTTTTGTTGTTTGGTGCCTTGAAAAATTAAGAAAATAAATGTGAGTACACCATGTGTCTTCTGACTTTTTTGACAAAAGTGGCAAAAAAACATTCAGTGGAGAGTTTGCTCGATGGCATGACCTGTTTCACAGACTACAAATTACAAAAGCAGACCCCGTTAGACCCGCCTTTGAAATGGTGGTCTATCAGCTCCTTACCAGACTGATACGCCCTGTATACGGCGTAAGTGAGTCTGGCTGGCCAGGCTAGGTACATTTCAGAGAAGTCAAGGTGTGCAGAAGAAACAATTTCAATTATAATGGTCATAGAATTATCTAAGTAATACAAAAAAAGACATGCTGGTCAGGTCGGCCATTAGTGGCCCCGCGGTCAGTGTATGTTTTGGTCATTGGATTTTCGTTTCAGAAACAGGAATTGAAAAAACAAAAACAAATGGCCATTTGATTTTTGTTTTAAAATACAAAAAAGAAAATCGAAATACAAAGCGTTTGTCTTTTTCATTGTCCATAAGCAAAAAGTGAAATTTGAAAAATTATTTGAAATTCATTTTCCATTTCGGGTAAGAAAAAACAAAAATGGTTTAAAACGTAAACGAAAAAGAGGCTCGTTTGTTCATATTCCGAGACCGGAAGTGGTCACTTCTGCATTGCAAAAGCACCACATTTTTCAGAATAAAATGTCTTAAGAACCTTACGCAGATTTGATTTTAGACACGACAAAACAAGGCTTGTCATCCATACAAATCTCAGCGCAGATATCCCAGGTGAGAGGGGGAGTAAGACGATATTTTCTAAGAAAAGTGAGGCGATTTTCCAATGAACATGGTTGAGTTTACTGCGGTCAAGCCAGCCGCCACTGTGGACACGGCAGTCATGCCAGCCCTCCCTTCATTTTGAAGGTCATGCGAACACCATGCATTACGGTAGCAATGCCTGAGACTACTTTCCAAAATAAAAGCAATGTGTTTGACGTGTATCAACCTATTCTATTCTTTGTTTTGTTACACATGTGGACTTCAGTTAGTTGAAATAATTTCTCACAGCTTTATGTAATACTTCTTTATTATTCAAGCCTGCTGGTGAATATGGAAATATATATTTTGGTCATAGTCACTGTTTAGCCTGAATAATTACTAAAAAAAAATAGCCAACAGCCTTAAACAGGCTTGCTGTTGCAATGACTCAGATAAGTGAAAATTTGCACAGGGATATTAAAACAATTGGTTTTTCTAAGTGACTACTTTCACTTACAGATAACAGATTAGGATCTTGACATGTTACTCATCAAAATCCATATACATGATGTGGAATTTCTAAATTAAACCCCTCCAAAATCTCTACATTAAGTCAATTTCACATAAGTTTCTGGCAATGTTGTTACTAAACGGTACATTTTCAGGGGATACTGTCACTTCAGCCTGACAGTAGAACACCTCCAGATGTTGCGCAACAAATTTCATCCACATCTGATGTGGAATTTCAAAGTGAAAGCCCTTCAAAATCTCGCTATATATTCACTTTGACCTAAGTTACTGATAATGTTGCTACTAACCCTTATGTTTTAAGTGAAAATTTTTGATTCAGAGTGACAGTAGAACATCTCCAGAGGCTGCTCAACAAAGCTCATTAAGATTTGATATGATGTTCCAACATGACTATATACACTATATTGCAAAAGTATTCGCTCCGCCATCCAAATTATTAGAATCAGGTGTTCCAATCACTTCCATGGTCACAGGTGTATAAAAACTACGCATGCAGACTGTTTTCACAAACATTTGTGAAAGAATGGGTTGCTCTCAGGAGCTCAGTGAATTCCAGCATGAAGCTGTGATAGGATGCCAGCAGGCAAAAAATCCAGTTGTCAACTTTCCTCGCTCCTAAATATTCTTGAGTCAACTGCTGTATCATGAGAAAATGGAAATGTTTGGGAACGACAGCAACTCAGCCACGAAGTGTTAGTCCACGTAAACTGTCGGAGCGGGTTCAGTGGATACTGAAGTGCATAGAGCGTAGAGGTTGCCAACTTTCTGCAAAGTCAATCACTACATGATTCCAAACTTCATGTGGCCTTAAGATTAGCTCAAGAACAGTGCAGAGAGCTTCATGGAATGGGTTTCCATGGCTGATCAGCTGCATCCAAGCCATACATCACCAAGTGCAATGCAAGGCATTGGAGACACGTTCTTCTGAGTGACAAATCACGCTTCTTCATCTGCAAATCTGATGGACGAGTCTGGGTTTGGCGGTTGCCAGGAGAATGGTGATTGTCTGACTTCATTGTGCCAAGTGTAAAGTTTGGCAGAGGGGGGATTATGGTGTGGGTTTGTTTTTCAGGAGCTGGGCTTGGCCCCTTAGTTCCAGTGAACGGAGCTCTGAGTGTTTCCACAGACTAGACATCTTGGACAATTCCATTTTCTCAACTTTGTGGGAACAGTTTGGAGCTGGCCCCTGCCTCCTCCAACATGACTGAGCACCAGAGCACAAAGCAAGGTCCATAAGGACATGGATGGAAGAGTTTGATGTGGATGAACTTCCCTGGCCTATACAGAGCCCTGACCTCAACCCAATAGAACACCTTTGAGATTAAATATAGTGGAGACTGAGAGCCATGTCTTGTTGTACACCATCAGTATGTGACCTCACAAATGCATTTCTGTAAGAATGGTCAGAAATTCCCATAAACACACTCCTAAACCTTGTGGACAGCCTTTCCAGAAGAGTCAAAGGCAGGTGAGTGAATACTTATACAATACAATATAGTGTATATTAGGTTTCTCAATGTATTGGAAACTAAATATTTTTTGTCATACACAGATAAAAATAATCATTAATATGAATTAAAAAAAATACTAGCCAGTCTAAGAAGAAAGCACACAGAACATTTTTGTTGTGATCTTTCTATAATTTGGACAAAAGAGAATCTCAGTGGAACTTTGTCTTATTTGTTATTGGCTGAATGAATGTATCGCATAAAGCCTTGTTTTTCCGGGAAAGAAGGATGTCCAAGAATCAGCGAGAGTAAGTAGGCCTATGACTCTAAGATACAACAGTTAGATTCTGTCTCTTATTTTCAATATGAGAAGCCATATCACAAAGGATGACCAAAGTTTTATGAATATCGGGCTTGTTGAACTACAACATAAGAGCATTGTCCAGCTTTTTTGGACACACACACACACACATAATTTTGATAAACTTTACGGTTGTTTTATGTTTTTAATCCACTTTCACATTTTTAAAAGTAACAAATCTGTTATCAAAAGAAAAGTATTAATTGAACCTGAATGTTAAGGTGTGTTTTACATTGATCACATTCTTGTTCAACAATAGCTGCATGCTACCCTTTCAGAATATTAACAGTGACAACATCGGATGTGGATGCAATTTGTTGAGCAACATCTGGAGGTGTTCTACTGTCATGTTGAAGTGACAGTATACACTAAAAACCATTCAATATTGACAGCAACTTAGGTCAAACTGACTTAACATAGAGATTTTGGAGGGCTTTTATTTTGAAATTTCACATCATGTAGATGGATTTCGATGAGTAACATCTTGAGATCTTAATCTGTCATCTGTAAGTGAAAGTAGTTACTTGGGCAAACCAATTGTTTTAATATCCCTGTGCAAATTTTCAGTTATCTGAGTCATTGCAACAGCAAGCCTGTTTAAGCTTGTATGCTATTGTTTTAGTAGTTATTTAGGCTAAACAGTGACTATGACCAGAACATATATTTCCATATTCATCAGCAGACCTCAATAATAAGGAATATTACACAAAACTGAAATAAATTATGTAAACTAACTGTAGTCGACATGTGTAAAAAATAATAATAATAAAATACCCTGATGCACGTCAAACATATTGCTTTTATTTTGGAAAGTAGTCTCAGGCAGTAGGAACCACATCCGGTTTCCGGAGTATGAACAAACGAGCCGTTTTTCTGTTTCTGTTTAAAAGCTTTTTTGTTTTTTGTTACCCAAAATAGAAAATTAAATTCAAATAATTTTTCAAATTTTACTTTTCCCCTTTTGACAGTGAAAAAGATAAACGCTTTGTATTTCGATTTTCTTTTTTGTATTTTACAACAAAAATCAAATGGCCATTTGTTTTTGTTTTTTCAATTCCTGTTTCTGAAACGAAAATCCAATGACCAAAAGATACACGGACCCCCCGCACTCAGTCGCAGCGGCTAACCCTCCATCTGATCTACAAAATTTTGTTGTATATACCTTGTATGTATAATGATAAATGAAGACCTTTACCATTACCTTATTATAATGATAGGAATCGAAAATTAACCAAATATACAGTTTTCCTCATTAATTTTTCAACACAGAAAACAAAAAGCAGCTAATATTCTAATTTTGTATTTTAAAACAAATATCTAAATGACTCGTTTTTATTTATTTTATTTTCTATCTCTGGTTTCCGCTGAAAATCTGGCTACCAGAACATGTACGGAGAGGGCAGAACGTAGGAACGCATGGCTCTATACATCTGTAGAAGTCTCTGTCTTTTGCTGGACAAGCTTAAGTTTAAATGCATTTTTTTCCCTGTGTTCTGATCTCTTAAACTTCTGAAAGCTGCTTTTGTTGTTTTGCATGTGTGTAATATTTGAACACCTCTAAGATCCAATTTATTGTGTGCATGAACTCAGGGTGAAGAGTTTCATGCTCCTCTTGTTCCTCCATGTTTTCACAAAAACAAATTTCTAACATTTCCCATGTTGTTTGTAGGTCCCCCCTGGCTCTGAGTCAGATTCCTACATCCAGACATTCACGTAGAGCAGAAATCAGATATTTACAATACATTGTTAAAGATACAGAGGCTTACATTTCTCATTGTCTGACAGGACATCAGTTCCAGGTCAGTATGGCTGTCCATTTGCTGAAATGCCAGAATTGTGAAAGATTTTGGATGAATTAATTTCAACTTTTTTTTTTTTACAGTTAAATGTTTACAAAGATTTCCTCAGTATTTGGTCGGATTTTCTTTGAAACTCTCTGACTTTGGTCATACGTTTCGGGGTTTTCCTTCCATGAGTTTCTGACAACAGTTTGCTGGACTTTTGGTCCAATCCTCCTGACAGAACCTGTGTAACTGGGTCAGGTTTGCAGGCTGCTGTTCTCTCACACACCTTCTCAGCTCTGTCCAGTCTCTACATGTTCACCCAGGAGTGAACACTGACTTAAGGCAATCTGCCACCTTTCCAAAGATAGAAAACCGTTTAACCAGTTTGAATAATAAACTGAACTTGACTGCATAGTTTGATAACTTGGATCAGTTGGAATGGATGGAAGTGACCTTGAATATTGCTGTACGATTAGATATAAATTACTAATAAGACAATTGTAAGTTGGTGCTATTTAAAGAAAGTGATTTAAAATTGAATTGTATATTTCTTATTAGCTACAAACTGACAACAACGTTGAATTTTGCACAGCAAAACGAGGAACAACTCGGCAGAGTACAAACTGAGGAAAACAGAGAAAAACCTTCAATTTGTGAGAAAATACTGATTTTTGTTTTACAGCAAAACATGCTTGTTCCAGTTATGAAGTAACCCCTCAATGCTTTAAATGACCGTTTCAAAGGTTTTAAAACATCAAAATTTATGTTTAAACTCAGCATGTTTTCAGCTTAAAATTCTCCCGAGCTGCATCTGCATTTCAGGGAGAGGACACCTACAGTTCATTTGTATGTCCACCCTTGTGGAGCTCCGCGCAGGTTTTCGTTAGGCTAGTAAGCTGTGTACTTGCAGAAAACGGTTGGCTTCTTATGCAGCTAATTAACCTGTTTGAAAGAGAAACTGTGATTTTCTCTGACTGGGAAAGATGGACCGAGCTAAGCGAGTCACCCAAGAACTGAACAAACGGCCGTGCCAGCGCTCTGCTCCAGGAGATAAATGTTTATCAGGCCGGACCATCAGAAGCTGTCGGGACCACATTTGTAGGAGACAGAGACAACGAAATGGAGAAGAACATCCCAGATTGTGGTGGAGCATGGCTAACAAGTCTGGAATCCTTCTCAGTTCCCCATGGGGTGAGTTTGAGAACGTTTTGTTTTTTAACAAAAAATAGATATTAAAAATGATGCATAATTTTTAATATTCGAAACATGATCTGTGACAGAATATTTTATGTGTTTTTAATATAACGCAAAACACAATATATATATATATATATATATATATATATATATATATAGTGTCCCGATTCAACCGTTGCGATGCTGATGTGCCAATTGCGCACCGTTGTGTCAGCCTGTGGCAGCTGACCCGCCCACAATCACCAACACATCTAACTGGGCCGGTACCGCAGCAGAACGCAGCCCCCAACATGGCTAAAAAACTTTAACTGAGTGCTGTGGGACATTTTTTCATGTCATATTTGAATTTTGTTTGAGGTTAAAATATTAATGTTTTGTCATATGTAATGTGCAGAGCCACACTGACTGACATCACTGTGATGCGAACAGGACAGGAGCCCCATTTTGTCAGCCATGAGCATATCAACAGTTATACACCAAAGAGCTCGCCATCATGCTGCCTGGTCGTCATCCTGGGCACAGTTAAAGAAACGTGAAGCAGTGGAATCCTTCTAATGACCAATAATGTCAAAATTTGATGGCAATCAAAAATAAAAACCCTGTGATATTTTATCACAGAAGAGGATGATGTTGTATGGACTTTTTGGGAAATTTGTAACCTATATAGAGTTGTGCACACTTTTAATTAAAAGCCACATTGTGGCATGATCAGAATCAAGTTATCGTCCCTGTTTCTGTTATTGTCCTGATGCTGAAAAACTGGTCCATGCATTTGTTACTTCAAGGCTGGACTACTGTAATTATTTACTATAAGGAAGTCCACAAAATGCAGTTCAAAGTCTTCAGCTGATCCAAAATGCTGCAGCAAGAGTTCTGATGAAAATCAACAAGAGGGATCATATTTCTCCAATTTTAGCTTCCCTTCATTGGCTTCCTGTTAAATCAAGAATAGAATTTAAAATTCTTCTTCTAATGTCTAAAGCCCTTAATAATCAAGCTCCATCATATATCAGAGCTCTGATTACCCCGTATGTTCCTAACAGAGCACTTCGCTCTCAGACTGCAGGTCTGCTGGTGGTTCCTAGAGTCTCTAAAAGTAGAATGGGAGGCAGATCCTTTAGCTATCAGGCTCCTCTCCTGTGGAACCAACTCCCAGTTTTGGTCTGTGAGGCAGACACCCCGTCTACTTTTAAGACTAATCTTAAAACTTTCCTTTTTGACAAAGCTTCTAGTCAGAGTGGCTCATGTTACCCTGATCTATCTCTATAGTTATGCTGCTATAGGCTTAGGCTGCTGGAGGACATCAGGATCTATTTTTCTCACTCTACTGATTTCTACTGTTCTCCAGTTTTGCATTGTATTACATTGAAATGACTGTCGTCATTTCAGCTTTTAACTTTCTGTTCTCTCTCTTTTCTCTTCATAGTAGGTACACCTGGTCTGACGCTCTGTTAACTGTGACATCATCCAGAGAAGACGGCTCACCCGCTACTACCATCTAATGTAGAACAGATTACTAGATCAATGTGAGCTTCTGTGCTTTTTTGTTTCTCTTGTTGTGTCTCTGCTCTGTCTTCCGTAACCCCAGTCGGTCGAGGCAGATGACCGTTCATACTGAGCCCGGTTCTGCCGGAGGCTTTCCTTCCCGTTAATGGGGAGTTTTTCTTCCCACTGTCGCTTCATGCTTGCTCAGTATGAGGGATTGCTGCAAAGCCATGGACAATGCAGACAACTCTCCCTGTGGCTCTACGGTTCCCCAGGAGTGAATGCTGCTTGTCGGGACTTTGAAGCAATCAACTAGGTTCCTTATATAGGACATTTTTGACCAATCTGTATAATCTGACCCAATCTGTATAATATGATTGAATTTGACTTTGTAAAGTGCCTTGAGATGACAAGTTTCATGAATTGGCACTATATGAATAAAATTGAATTGAATTGACTTGAATTTTCTTCATGGGACCATTAAAGTCAAGTACCTCCACACACAACAACTGATGGGTACAGATCAAGTGACTACAATGTCAGCCTGTCATTGATTAATCCATTCACAGGTGTGAACACACCTATTCGTACCTGAGCAGAAACATACATTGATCATTGACCCCCATGTATAGCTCCCACACAGTTGGGGAAGTTCCACCTCTCTTGAAAGTCCAGAGCAATCTCCTGACAATGAGCAAACCTTTGGTACGGGGGAAAAATCCTCCACCAGATGTGGCATTGGACACATCTGGCACAATGGCATCCATGATGATGGTCAGTCAATGATATTTTGTAAACAGACTATAAACAAATCAATGAGCAAATAAACATTAATACAAGTAAAATTGAATTTGCAGAGAGCAGACTTAAAGAAACCTGAGGCAGAAAGACATGACTTGCGGGACTCCAGCAAAACAGCAGGTCTATCTTATAGCTGATATAATGTAGCCTAGATATTTTTCTTACATTTTATTTTAATCTGAATCACCAACCTCAGACAAATTGCCAGATGCTCTCAGGCAGAAATTGGTTCCCGGTAATTTGTACTGATCTTCGATATCACTGGTCTAACAAACTCTAGAACTGCTCCACGCTGAGCCCAAAGTAGACTGACAAGCCTGAACTCCCCCAGCGGCTCCCTGCAGCTCAGGGTTTTGTGCACCTACAGCTTCTTCTTGCGTGCTGCTCTTTTTCTAGCAGAGCTAGTGCTAGAGCTTAGCATGGGACAAATGCTGCTGATAAACAAATAAGCCATGATCCAGCCAGCATGGTGCTTGTGAACCTGGTCCCACTGTTTGAAAAGCCCAGACTGAGCGGTGTGGGGCAGCAGAAGAAGAGTTGGCCCTGACGTCACTCTCCTGCACCGCGTGGAGTAGCAAATTTAAAATGATTTATGGAACACTTTTTGTGGTGGCAGATATGAAAATGAAAAAGCTATTTCTTTTTAGTCCTCTCTTTTGTTCTGTCACATAATTAGCAGTCTTCAAGATGAAAATGAAAACACAGTTTGGATTATTCATTTTTTATGAATAATCAAAACGGCAGCTATGTCTTTGAAATGAAAAAGCATTTCTTCTAATGCATTTTCATTTTCAAATGTGACTTTTTTGTATAATTTTTGGTCACTTTTTGCTGAGATAGCTTTTGAAAATTAAATGTAAAATTTTGTTGTATTAATCCAAGACTGCTCAACAAATGTATTTATTTTTATTTTTATTTTATTTATGAGTCAAACACGCAGCTGCATTTTGAAAAATGAAAAAGCATTTCTATTTATGTATTTTAATTAGAATATTGAGACACATTCGCTTCCATACAAAACTGCTATCTGCGAGCCAAAGAATGTATAAACCCCCTTTCTGAATGAGCAATAAATAGCAGCAATAGGAATGTACCAACGCGCTACAGAGTTGCATCAGAGCTGCAACATGCAGAGATGGAGAACTCAAGTGTTTTAAGTTTGTCACTTCATTTTATTTGTTTGTGTTACTGTTAAATTATGTGTAATTTAAAAGATGTTTGTCTGTTAAATGCACAGAAGACATATACCATAATGCAGTGCTGTAAATTATCTACACATAGAAAAAGAGTGCTGCTGGTTGACATCACAGTCCAATGAGCTGACAGAGAGCCTCTATTGACAGGCAGAGCTGGGTGGGAGGTGTTGCTGAAAGGTATGTAAAGTAATTCAAATGAAGCGCTTTCGTTAACAGCCCTCTGGCTGGAGGTGATTCTAAAGAAACTTTGAGGCCTGTTTTCTCCCTATTGTTGTTTCAAAAGTGCCAACTTTCAAATGGTCATATCCTTTTCAAATTTTATTTGATTTTCATAAGTTTGACTTCGTTGGAAAGCCTAGAGTCCACGCTTTCTGAATCTGTAAATAACTCCAAACGACTCCAGGGAGACTTGTTCCTGGCTTTGCTGTGGCCGGTCACATTTCAGCAGCAGCAGATGCAGGAACAGGTACAGCATTGTGTGAAAGTGAAACTGACACAAAAAAAAAAAAAAAGCTTTATGAAACCTCCTCATCACAGTCTTTAGGACTTCACATTTAAATCATGACTATTTCAGTATTGTTTCTGTTTCTTTTTATTTCAGGATAATGACAAACTAATTAATAGGGACAGACTAAGCAGAATCATTTAGTTCATTTGCAAAACGCCTGTTGAACTTTTTCATCTTTCAGATGTAGGAGTCAGATCTCACTCGCAGTGTTTGTGCTAACTGTTGTGGTTTGAACTTCCAGATTTGTTGCTGTGATTCCTCTAAAAGCTCATCTTTCTCAGTTGCAGCAGCTGTTGCTAGTAAAACAAAATCTGTCCACCGTTCATCAGCAGCAACAAACAGCAGATGGACAACGTCAGTGACTAGCTAGTGAGCGTATTACTAAGTGCCTGAAGGCAGTTGGACGGCTTCTCTTCTCTGTTGTAATTATAGAGCCAGACCCACTGACTGAGCAGAACCTAACGCCAACACTGGGCCAGCTTTTCTTCTGACCTTCTGATCATCATCACACCAGACTGAGCAGGTGAGGCTCATCTTCTATAACCTCAGAAGTTTTGTTTTTCTCAAGGTTAGACCGATAATTGGACTTTTTTTCTTCACCCCCATCTCCCTTATCACCTCCAACAACACCATAGATTTTTATTTAATTCACCAGTCTATGTTGTTTTATGTGCTTCAATATTTTATGCATACTTAATTTGTAGCAGCATTTCCACAGTTCTAGGGTTACAGAGGTTAATTGATACCACCATTTCCTCATTTCCAGCCAAACGCTGACGTTTAACACATGTAGAGCATCCTCCATGTCTGTTTAAGGGTGCTGGACAACCCTTTGAATTTACCGTGTGTTAAACCTGAGACAAACAAGGGGGGTAGAGGTTTAGCTGGGGGGATTCCTGTATAAAAACGCCACTGAACCTGCAGTTTAGCTCCTACTGCTACTGTGCTGATGGTTACTTGAACTATCCACATAACAGCAAATCACAGCTTTTAGTGTCAAATATTTATTTAGACACTGCAGGCTTTGCTTTTCAGTGTATCTTGAATAAAACAGACTTTAGGGTAGTGTGATGTGGTATTTGTTATTTTTAAGGTGTGCAAAATAAACTGGAGAAAATGTTAGAGATTTGCCATCACTTTTGCAGTTGGATTGTATTTGTATAGATCAGCCTATTTCATAATATGGAAGGTTCTAGATTTTCAGAGAGAGACTAATTTAGTTTTTAAGAATATATTGTTTAATTTGACCAAAAACATTTCATCATACTTTTTTTCCCTCATAAGATCACCACCTTCTTTCATTTCTGTGGTGACAGTGTCAGATATTCATGATCTAAATGAATCAGACAGTAGTAACCAACAGTTTCACTTTTTACAGCAACCATCATGCCCAGGTGAGTCACCACCAGATTAAACCATGTTCTCGTCTGTTCATTGGCTCTGGTCTGGGGTTTCTGATGTTCGGTGACTATTAATCAGAATTTTACAGCCATGTAGTGTTAATTATTTTATCCCCCGATGTTCAACATTACACACAACAGATGTTGTCCGCAAACTAACCGACTGAAATAGTCTATCTGAAAAAAGCAACCCTACTTCCAGTAAGTGTATATGGTGTTTTTATCTTTTAAAACACACAATAAATGTAAATTCTAAGGACCACCAGATAGAATTGCTGTTAATACTAAATTCTAAGCTTTCACTGAAATTCAGTTAAAACAATGAATTGAAAGGTGTATTCATTTTGATGGGAAGCCTACCCACAAACAGCTGGCTGCTGAGCCGGAGGCGGAGGTGGCCGTCAGCTGGAGCCTCCAGGAGGCGAAGGGGCAGCTGGTCAACCTGCAGGGAGGCCTCCTTCACATTTCGCTCTGCCCTCACGTAGTGCCACTGTCTGTCATTCAGAGGGAGGTGGGACTTCACGGACAGGACTGCCGGACCGTTGCCCACATCAAAGGAGAAAGTCACCGCCGTTGGAGCTGGGA
Source organism: Fundulus heteroclitus (assembly GCF_011125445.2). Taxonomy (NCBI): domain Eukaryota; kingdom Metazoa; phylum Chordata; class Actinopteri; order Cyprinodontiformes; family Fundulidae; genus Fundulus; species Fundulus heteroclitus. Next base: position 1,273,185 of record NC_046367.1, read on the forward strand.
GAGACACAGAGAGAGAGAGAGAGAGACACGGAGTCGGATCAGACTGAATGTGATATGAGGTTTTATATGTTCTTCTCCATCCTGCCTTTCTGATGCAACGCGATACAATGCTGCTGAAAACTTGATGACCTGCATACATTTATGAAGGGGCTCAGCTGACAGCTTGTCAATATTTCACAATGTGTCTGCAGCTGCAGCAACACATAATGACTCCAAATATCCACACAACTTCCCTCTCAGGTTTGAGAACAAAACAGATGATAATAAGCCTCCACAGTCACCTGAGCTTCCGTTTGGAGCTTAACACAGGGGCTGTCTGCTAACTTCAAGCTTGGATTTGTTTTGTTTCTTTTGTTGAGCTCAAACCTTTTGAGGAAACATTTAATTCTTTTTTCTTGCAATACATCAGAAAATGTTTTTCCATTTTATTTCCACTTTACCCATCAGACAAATTCATTAAGCTTTTATATGTGTATGACAGCAAGCTATTGCTGTTGACTGTGCCACTGGGATTACATCATGCGGTGCAAACCTGACAGGCTGCTTCTCTGGGAAATTGAACTGTCAACTGTAGTACTCCCAAAGAAGAGCAAAGTATATTGCAGATGGCTTTTGTGGGCATCCTTTATATGTGGACACGCTGGCATGCAGTCTGACATCTCATGATGTACTGCATCACTCCTATTGTGGTGTAAACATTGACTCACAGCTCAGCTCCACCCTGATAAAGTCCTTCAGGCCCTGGTTCTCCAGAAACACTCCTGATGGCGAGCTGGTCTTGAAGTAAAAGGAGATATCTGAGGCAAGCTCTGCCTGCAGGGTGGGGAAGTACAGGTAGGAGGATTCCTGGTAGAAAGAGGCCGCATTCCAAATAGACTCTGGAAGAAGAAAAGGCAGAACAGAGATATTAAAGAGTCCAAAAAATCCATCCATCCATCCATCCATCCATCCATCCATCCATCCATCCATCCATCCATCTCACTGCCGTTATATGAACTGAAATGACTGATTCTATGATACATGGGTCCTTTTGGAACCTCCATGGCTTGTCCATCTAGCTGATGGGAGCTTGCTATCACTTCAGCTGAATTCATGATTTGTTTAACAGGTTATAAAATATGTTAGGTTCAACATTATGAGCATCTTTTCTTCAAGTGACCCTGCACTGTGTGCTTTTCTTAACAGTAAACCCCATTTCTGGTGGGTTTGCATTCCATCCTACCACAAATAAATGCCATAGTATTTTGGAGCTTTTAATTATTTATTTCATCTTTCTTCTTTTGCAGATTTGAATTACAATACACACAACTTCAATTAAATTAAAAAACAAAGACTGAAGATTAAGAAAAATAACTGAAGATTTTCTAGAATATTTTCTATAATTCAAATATGATAAAAATGACGTGTACAAACAAGCTAAAAAATATTCAAATACAAAACCCCTAATATTCGGTTGGAGGTGTTTTCTTCAGTATTGATTCACTTTACAGTTAAGCACTAGCAGCATAACACTCCCAAAGCAGGATGCCATCTCCACCATGTCTGACAGCTGATATGGTGTTCTTAGGTTCTAAAAACTCATGGTGTACAAATAGATATATGTCTGACTCTGCTGATTGTGCTTATCTGAGCAGGTAGCTAGCATTTCAGACTAACTCAAAGCAAGTTTCAGAGCAGGACTCTGTTAGCATCAGGATGTGCAATGTGTTTAATGCGGGGTGGTGATGCTGTTGCTTTCCCAGCTTCCAGCTCATGCCAGGTTTGTGCCTTGGTAGTTACTGGATACTTCCTTGTTGAACATTTATGGAATATACTTTAAAGTGCCAGGAAACCGACACATTTACACTAACTCTACCAATTCTGCTAAGGAGAGTGGCCACATATTAAGCTAGAATGATGTCAGAAGCTTGCTGAATGCCACAAAGAATTTGTAGTTAAGGTGTAATTACACAGGAACATTACGCCAAGTAGTAACGATGTATATATATATATATATATATATATATATTTAATGAATACATAAATGTGAACCTTTGTGGATTGGAAACTTGCGTTTTTAAGTCCCTACTTGTTTTTAACTGACTGCATTGCAGTTAATCCTTGGTGCCTGAAAACAAAGCAGGTCAAATAAATGATTCAAATGTTATGACAGTTGTTGTGATGGTGAGCCAATGTTAACTCTTCCCTGGGACCGTGCTCAGCCCGGATGGATGCTCTTTCCATCCCTCGGCTCCATCAGCACTCGCTGGAATAAAATTCTTTACGTCTCAAACCTTTAAAAGAACAAGTTTATACTAGCTGTAAATGTGCTCAGTTGATCCTGTTTATGTTGTTTTATTTAAACTGCTTTCAACTGAAACTTAAAGGGGAAAAATGAACTACAAAATAGAGACCGTTTGGGAAAAGTTGAGATTCTTTTGTTGGAGAAACAAAAGTCATTTTTCCAACCTTGATTTTGATTCATGCAGAATATTTCATTAAACTACTGGTGGACTGCTTCTCCTGTTGCCTTCTATTTCAGCTCGTAGGATCGTTATGTCCTGGATGACAGAGAATCTACAACAGTGTTTTTATCAAAGTTGTGACAGGACCATGTTTACCTCCGTTTTCCATCAGCTCATTTTTTAGAATGTTTCAGCATTGAGGAGCCCAGCTGTCGCAGGTCTAAAAGGGAGATGTTTTCCGTATTTAAGCAGCTGAACAGTTTGTGGGATTTAGTTTTTTTTCCCATAATGCTCCAGATGTTTGCAGTGTGTGACAGATGTGAGCAGCAGGCAGGTCAGATTTTAAGACATAGCCATGCGGTGCAAATGTGGTTTGCGTTTTGGACGTAAACAACTTCATACTTAATCTGGTCTGCTACATATGCTCCTGCTATTTATGCTTCTATCTCAACAGAACCTGCACAGACCGGACCTTACAGGCTAGCTTCATGTAGAGATGCAGTGATGAACTGTGTTCACCGACAACTATTTACTGGTTTGTTCCTGAACTGAGTCATTTTCAGTCTTTGCTTTGAAGGCAGTGACACTCCAACCCACTTTACACAGAATTACGATCGTGCCTTAGAACATGATTGGATAGATAGCGGCACACACGGGGAAAACCTCCCTCAGTCTAAAGACAATCATGATGCTGCTGCACTTTTACTAACTGCCAGGTTGGTTTGCCTATTTTCCCCAAAAACGCTCTGCTCTTTTATCTCTAGTCCCGCTTAGCACCACTGGTCCAGTCAGAGTCACGACTTAAATCTGACACAGAGACTGCGGAGGAAGGTGGAGATGAATGTGATGCCAAAGAGGTCTTCCATTGACTTGGAGCTCATTATCAAAGATAAACCTTGTGAAACCAGTGGAAACCAGTTACAGGATGGCTTTGATTGCTGTACTATCCATAGAGATTTTCCCATCAAGAAAGGTATATAGTAAATATTTTTGACATACCATTTTCCCACCAAAATTGATACTCCTTTACATTATTTTATTTTCTTGTGCCTCCCTGTCTCCTTTCCCATCAAAACAAGCTTCTTGGTGATGACTTATCAGGGTGTGTACCCCGACTGTTTATCAATATTGCATTAATGCATCGATTCTGATTAACCCAAATGTTTTTCTTTCTTTCTTTCTTTGTGGGGCGACGTGGCACAGAGGTTAGGGAGTTCGTCTTGCAATTGGCAGGTTGCTGGTTTGATCCCCCGCACTGACTGACTCCGTCATTGTGTCCTTGGGCAAGGCACTTCACCCACATTGCCTGCTGGTGGTGGTCAGAGGGCCCGGTGGTGCTGGTGCATGGCAGCCTCTCCTCTGTCAGTCTGCCCCAGGGCAGCTGTAGCTACTAACTTAGCTCACCACCGTCAGGGTGTGAATGAATGGGTGAATGACTGAACTGTAGTGTGAAGCGCTTTGGAGGTCATCAAGACTAGTTAAAGCGCTATTTACCATTTCACTTCATCACACGTCCCACCACCCTTTTTAAGCTTAAACATCTCACCAATAAAAATATACATCAACAGGTCAACAATATCACTGACAGGCAGAATTTGCATCCAACAAAGCTAAAATAAAAATCCTAAATATTGAAATTTTTTAACTTTACGGTTATTTTATAGAGATTCATTACACATAAAGTGCAATATTTCAAACTTTTATTTCTTGTAATTTTGATGATTACGGCGTCCAGGTAAAGAAAACCTGAAATTCAGTGTCTCAGAAAATTTGATCAAATGTATAATGTATTTTTCAAACTATAAGGGGCACTTAAAATCCTTAATTGTTGAAAGGGAATTATTAATACTATTAGCATACTTATTGCATGTAAACTTCTGAATTTAAAGAAAGTTATAAAAAAAACTATTGTTAGATATATATTGTTATATAGCAGTTAGCAATAGGTAATACTTTTGATGATACCAAGCGACCTGCAAAAATAAATAGTTTAGTTTTATAATTATGTCATATTTGTGTGATTTTAGACATTTTATTAAAAAAAATTATTTATAATAATAAATACAGTTTATTATTTTTCCTTAACTTAAATTTTAGAACTTTGTGAAAACAGGGCTGCACAACAGTTGAAAGTCTCAATTTTGCTGGCTAAAATGCATTGTAGTCAGACAGAATAGCCTATTCCACTTTGTAAGTTATCAGATGTATCCGACAGCAGAAGGATTCTTTACTCTTTATCCTCTGACAAACACAAAAGCAGGAGTCAGAAAGACATGGTCTGAGCATTGTTTGTCTCCAAATCTGCCTCCATCTGCAACCAAAATCTGGCACGGCAGCTGCAGCGCCAAGGTGATCACCTACTGTCTCCATAACAACGCAGAGAGCCCACGTGGTAGACAGCCTGCGATCCAGTCCTGTTGGTGTCTCCGATCACTATCTGGCTGACTGGAAGGTGGTCTTTGTAGGAGAGGATGCCTGTGTCGTTAGTCCTGAGACAGAGGGAGACAAAAGCATTCATAGTTCAGGACGGCTCTTTATGCTGGGCTTGATGAAGTCATATATTTGCAATAGTCATAGAGTGTATAGTAAATAGACAAACAGACGAATCTATCATAATGTGGACAAGTTCTTGTGAAAATATGTGAATTGTTCTGTAATCAGGGAAGCTTTGGAGAGGATTACCATGCTGAGCATCCAGCTCCTACTGCCCACCGCCTCAAATTAACCTTTAACTCCAATCAACACACAGAAATAATTATTAACTTCCATTCCTTCATGATATAATGAATGTAATTCAGAAATGTAATTTATTATATCAAACTTGTGCTGTAATTAATTATTTTAAAGGAAAGTCTGTCAAATGAAAATGTTAATGAATTTTCTCATATCAAAAGACTAAATGAGCTGCACCAACTGATGAGAGGAGAAGACCTAAATGGTACATGACAAGGTTTTTTATTTTTCATTAAGTTTTAGGAAACAAAATGCAAATGTTCATTGGATGTGGGGGAAATGGCTGATGTGATTTATGTTGCGCAAGTCAGCACTTAAAATTGCTAATTAACCAAATGGTGAAAGTTTCACTGATGCGATTTTTTTTCTGGGCAGCAGTTCATGTGCACACCAATAATTATTTATCTTTCCACTATTTCCTTTTCCTGTTTCATGTTTGATCATTTGCTTTCTGGAGCTGCTACTAAGCTCAGGATATAGAACATTAGGGAAGGTTTAACTAAAATATTCACTATGATTACTAGAGTGATGTTGTAACTGTTATTATTAAATTCACAATTATTATTTTGGGAGTCTATTGGAATAAGTGGGATTTAATTTAGTTCAGTTTATTTATAGCATGCCAAATGTCATCTCAAGACACATTATAAACCAATCTAGTTTGTCTCCAACTATATTATGTAATTATATAGAAATCTGTCATCATATCAATCTAAGTTTTAAACAGTTGCACTCATAGATATTCTCACCCTGGCAGGATTTCACATTTTTTGAGAATCTAAATACAAAATACTTTTTTCACTTCAGGTTTGTGGCTACATGAAGCCATTTATAATCAAACAATTGTGTTTGCTGTCTTTAAATCACAATGATGACATAAAACCTACACAAATGATTAATCAAAGGTTCATTTAACCTTGAAGTTTTGGCTTGCCAACATTTAACAAGGTGCTCAACGTGGGTTTAAATGGTTGCTATGGGTCCTCATCCTGTAATTTAGTGGGTGTGTATTCTTGTACTTGCTCCTGAGCGAGACCGTGTTTTGTTTATTTTACTAGTAAAATGAAGACTTTGATGTAAAGTGAGGGCCAAAAAAAGAGCCAATTAGGTTTAGATTAGGGTTAGGGTCTGTGAATTTTAACCGTCAAGAAAACTGTGTGGGATGGAAAAAAACGTCTGATTTCCTAAAAAAAAAAAAAAAAGTGATGGAGCTTATTTGAGATCCACAATAACTGGCTAAATCAGCAGGAGAAAGCTGTTTGGTACTCCAGAAGGAGAAAAACATCTGGAGCAAACGTATTTGGAGCAAAAAAAAAGTAAATACTACATTTGGACAACAGTCATAGAGGCCTATGATGTAAATGACACCATTCCTACAGTGGAACATGAAGGTGGATTGCTGATGAGTTGCTGAAGTGTAAACTGCTCATGGGACGTTCTTGAAGAGTCTCGTGAGCAACAGGACAATGAACAGCAGGACAATGGCCGCCAAGGACACAACCAAGCTGACCTGTCATTAGCTACGGCAGGAAAAATGCAGGTTTGGGTCATCTCAGTCTGCTGAAGTCAAAATAAGTGAATCACTTTGGGGAGATCTCAGACCTGCAGTTCATGCAGGGCAACCATGTTTATCCACTGTAGGATATTTAAACTTTTGACTGTTTGGGTATGAAAATCATATGTTTACATTATGACTTTGAAAAAATGCAAGCCTTTTTCCATTATAAATGATTTCCCCTTACCCCCATGAGCAAAGGAAAAGGTTTTACATCATGCTGATTTTCTGAATAATGGTCAAAACTCTGAATTACTTCTAGGGTTAGTAAAATTATTAGAAGACATATAGCCCAATCAAACGCACAGATACAAATTGATTTAAATCTGGTCCAAATTGATTGGTATTATAAAAGAAGTTTTGCTGATCATATAATGGCAGTTGGTAGAAGATTATTTGTCTAATGTAGCCCCGCTGTTTGAATCGACTCATTAACTAACAGCAAACTATTTTCTAAGCAAGTATGGGACATGCTTCAGTGCTGTAACACGTTGCTGTTCTTCATTCAGCAGCAGCTCAGAGTTCCTCCGTCTGCTCTGTCCGTTCCTTTTGTCATTCCGTCCTGATAGTCTGAGACAGCAGTAACAGTGTTTAGGTGAGCCAAACAGCTGCAGTGTTGCTGGCCTTGAAATGTGGTCCAGGATAAAGTCAACAGAACCAACAATCTGGGACAACACTCCAAAGAGAAATAGTGCCATTCTTTGCTTTTTTCAAGAATTTTTTTTTCCCGAGCTCTTAGGTAAATCTCATGGTGTCAAGAAACATTGTGAGGACGAAATAATCCACTTTACAGACAAATATCCCAACAAAGCTGTGATAATTGTCTGCAGAGCTGAAATTAAAAAAGTAAAAAAAAAACAACAACAAGAAAAAAGAAAAACTAGTCCAGAAGATGTTGTTTTACAGTCTGTTGTCAAATAATTGTGTTAAATATAATGAAGCATGGCAAACAATATGACTTTATAATCACGGTTGGAATGAGAATAATCAATAAATAATTAAGTAAATAAATAAATTCATTAAGAATCTAATAAATAAGCAATGAATCACATCAGTGAAAGATGTTGTTCTCAAAGCCTCCTTTTTCTGCTCACATTTATTTACATAAATCCCAGTTACCAGAAATGTATGACAGTAACATTGCTGCAGCTATAATGAAAGCAATCATATGCTTTCATAAAGAATAACCCAGTAGTTATTGTGCTAAACAAGACAGAGGGGCACTGGAGCCTTTTCCCTAACAGTTAATCAATTCCACCAGCTTTGATTATGACATTCTTAAACATATAAACATACAGCCATAATGTTGTATTAGGTTAAGATAACTTGTAAGACAAACAAGACTGGGAGCATGGGTGGTCAACAGAGGTTTCCTTTGTGACAGGGTTGGCTATTCTTTTGTGGAATATTCCTACAAAATCTACGTGGTCAAGTATGTTAAATTGAGAGAATAAAAAGTATATTCAATTTAAAATCAAAAGAAAATATTCTTATTAAATGCAGCATGCATACCATGTGTCTATATCGGCATCACAGTTGCAGAAGTAATTCATGTCCATGCAGTTCTCCTCCAGACTGCAGGAGCACTGCTGCACCCCCGGTAGGAAGCCTCCCCAGTAGCTCCTCTTGTCTCCATCGCGGTCCAGCCACCAGGACAGCGGGCTCCCATCTGCAACACAAACACAGGGGCCTCATTCTCCCGCTCGCTTTGTGCTCCTACTTGCTCCCAAACAAGGGTTGTTTGAGGGGTGTGAAATACTGGCCGGTAAAATGATATAGCATAATCTATAACTTCAGCATTCTTGGTGATTTAGGTCACAACTTTTCACAGGTTTTCATATAAACTGAGGAACATAAATGACCCCCAAATTAATTTTAAACCATGCTTAAAATGCTGTACACGTCTTTGGTTTTTAACCTATTTTTGCAAACATACGCAACAAGGAGAGGCTAAATCCTGCTGTCATTAAAAATCAACTGATATTTCTAATTAAAATGACTACTGAGACACATATATATATATATATATATATATATATATATATATATATATATATATATATATATAAGACATTAAGACCAATTTTCCTCCATTTGCTAAATTCTCCTACTACTCTTAAATAATGCATTAGTGAACATCATTGCTGACAATAACTTTGGGTTCTCTCACAGTTCTCTTTTTTGTTCCACAGAAGTTGGCCTGGTGTTTCATTTGGCAGTGACATACTCCTGAATGCGGCCATAAGCAGAGCTATTCAGCCAACTGCCTCATGTTTTCTTCCTTAAGATGATACACTTAAAGCTGTCTCTCTGTGATTCGCCATTTCTCTCTCCTGGACACAGTAACCGAAGGAGCTATTCCTGCAACTAACTTTATGTACTCTGTTTGTCATCCTATAGATTTTACTACTAGCTCAGAGCGTATAGCTGTGTTCTTTCATAGGTCAAGCCACCAAAGGAGCTACTGCTGCTATTATTGCTTTACCCTTGTACTGACATAGAAAGTAGCGGATCAGTGAACCTGTGTTTCTTGAATCCCTGAACGGGCTGCAGCAGATGGCCATTCACACAGAGTTCTTGTAGAGGTTACTTCCTACTAAGGGGAGTTCTCCTCTCCACTGTCACCATGTCAATGTCCACTTGCATCAGACTGTATGATCGGGTTGAATTGTCTTAAAGTGCCTTGAGACGATGTTTGTTATGAACTGATGCGACATAAATAATCTAAACTGAATTGAATGTATATAAAAACGCTTTGTGTTTTTCTTTTTTCTTTTTCTTTTTGTAAAATTAATCAATATGGAACAAAAAAAGAACCTTTTCATCAGAAAGTAGAGTTTTGAAATGAATTTTTTGAATTACTTTGAAATGTACCTATTGTATTTAGGATCATTAAGCTGTAACTGTTCAAACCTAAATAATTTCTACACAGAAATGTTCATTTAAATCAACCCAAATAAAACCTGTATATGTAAGTTATGACACTGAATTGTAGCCTTTTGTTTTATGGGCGTACTCTAGCAGTGACCTCGTGCACTATGGGCCGCCTTCCAGTTCTTTGCAGGAACAAATAAATCTCATGCACAACTTTCCCCTTTTTACCAGTAACATTATTAATACACACAGCATAATTCCACACGAAAACACAAACATTTCTCTGCAGATGTGACAAAACAAACTACTTTTCCATGAATTTATCCATTAACCAAATGAGCCATTTCCTTCAACTCCCAGCCAATTGACAGTAAAGCTTTAGCTGTGCTGTTAAATCATAACTTATCTCGCTTCCCAAAGTGTTAGGGGGTCCAGCTTCAATCATCCATCACACAATGTGACCCCACATTGTTAAGAGGCCAGCCAGCAGAGAGAAGCCCATTAAGCTACATGTCACAATATATAACCAGGTGTCACCCGCTGCATTGCTCACCTCCTGCAGATATTACAGCTCCATTAAGCAAAGCTTTGTGATGGGATGCACACGTCATACAAGAGTCTGAGGCAGCAAAGCATTACCTGTCTCTCTTTGGGAGTAAGCAATCGCTTTTTAATCTCTAAGAAAACCTGAAAGGCTCAAATCTATGCTGTACTGGAGCTACCAAAGCCACTCAAACTAACCAACCACATTTGCATCACAAAAGCTCCCCATGCCTTTGCAAACACATATTCTTCTGCTTGGCTTCCAAACATTGTTCAGACCCCAGACAGCTCTGCAAATAAGAAAAGGCAACAATCAATAGTTCCTGTAGGGCAGGTCGACCTCTCGCTCAAATTGGCTCATATTGACACAACTTATTCTCATCAGGAAGGCAAATGCACCTTCCTGTTTCATTGACACCCCACAGGCAAACTCAACATTCAGCACAACCGCAGCACCAAACAAGTTGAGAACACAAAGCACAAGAGAGGCTCTTATTCTGAAAAACCAAAACAATGCTTTCTTCATTAGTAATTTACACTCAGTTCACCTCAAGCAGAACTGAGTGTAGCTGCATGCCATTAAAATTACAGCACACTCAAAACATGGGCGTGTCAGTGATATCAGTAAAAATGCTTTATTTCAGAAATATGCACTACCGGCACTGCTGGGTGGAGAGGCTAACATCACCCTCCTGCTGTGTGACACCATTTTCTGCAGAGATGCTCTAACAACAAACAGCTTTCTAAAAACAGTGGTGTCTCTTAGGTTTACTTCATTTACACCGGTAAGTCCCAGACAACACACACATTAAACAAACTTTTAGAATTTAATCAATGAAATTGGTTTACTTTGACTTGTTTAGGTTTACCAGTTAAATAGGACATACCATACAAGATCCACCTTTTTAGCTTTTAAATATATTTGATTATCTACTTGGAGTCTCTAGGAATGCAGAAACGTTGAATGTAGTCTGTCCAGAAGCTGCTTAGATATCTTTATGTTCTTTTCAGGTCATACTATATTTCAAGCCGCTCAGTTTTCTCTATTCTCTATTAGATTATTTTCAACAGTTACAGCACAGTAGCTGCTTAACAAGGTCCTGCCATAGGATGACGAGGCTACAAGTAACTCAGTAAAAATGTTGGGTTGTTGGGTGTATTAACCCACATAATTCATTACATCATCCCCCAGCATGCTACAAAAAGGGCCAAACGGGGTGGAGTGGATTGCTCTGCAGCCTGAAGGGGGTGGGGTGTGAAGTGCCTGCTTCAGATGCTCCTTTATCTCAGGCCAGTGGTAAAAGAGGGGCCATAGGGGCAACAATAACGAGGCATTCAGACCAAAGCCTTGCAGTTCACTTTATATATATATATATATATATATATATATATATATATATATATATATATATATTGGTGGCACTACAATGATCTATGGTGTAGTCATTGCTCATTTTATACTTATTCTAATAATAAAATAGGTGGCATTTGCCATTTAGGCTTTAGGAAATTCCTCAAAAAAGTTATTATTTTCAAATCCAATAAATGTGGTATGATATACATGAGATCTGATACATATGAAATTAATTTGATAATAATCCACCTCTCCTTGGTGACGCTGTTGAATATTTCTCTGTGATTATGTTTCTGGGGTAGCAACTTGCAGACGGTCCCTAAGCATTTGCGGAGCAGCGAGCTCTGCATTGGGTCCAATGTACTTCTCCCAGCGCGATGGGAGACTCTTTTTGAGAAAACTATGGTTGTAGCTGACTGTCTGCCTTGCTGTGGTTACAGAGAGGTGTCTGTTTTGTAGAATAAATAATCCGCCGATGAGTTATTGATCCGGAAAAGCCGAATCTGTGAATATATTTCTAAATTTACTGAAGTCGCAAACAGTTATTTCCGGGTCACGTAAACTGCGCCGATTAAATATTAAAATCAAATTCTGCCTTGCTGTCCGTTTTTCCATTTCGTGTTTTTGATCTAAGCTTAGAATTGAAATATGAAAAAACAATCCTTTTTTCGTTTTTGGTTTAACCATAAGAAACAAAATAACCAGTCCATTTTTTATTTTCTGTTTTTTGATTTGCAATTGAAAATAGAGAGAACGAATGATACACGGATTCATCTGCAGGCCTTACTTGTCTCAGTTAAGTCCAGTGTTTATGATCACACATTAAGAAAGAGATTGGTCAAAAATGGTCTCTGTGGGGGAGTTCCATGATCAGAAAGAGTTGACTGCTTCACATTTCCCAAAAAAGCAGACAAACAAAAACAAAACTGTTACTTTTGGGCGGAAAAAATCTTGTTGACCGGTGAGACAAAAGTCTATGTGCTGTTAGATCCGGCTTAAAACTGACATAATATCAGTAAATTATATTAAAATTGAAAATAAAAGCGACCCCCAGAACCGGTCGGCCAAGGGGTTTAGTCCGGTCCAGAGGATAAATGCATTATCATTATTCAATAATCATTATTCATTATATCAATATGAAACAATGAACTTTATTTTATTAAAAATATGCAGTTCCTATGCTTTGTTTTAGTCAGAGCAGACAACATGATGCAACACAGCGTCAGAACTAACAGCAGATGGTACTGAGCTTCAGGTTCTGCAAGCGTTTGGTTCTACTGCTTTATCTGCTTTTCTGTTGGCCCTGGCACCCTCATCAACAAAATAGCTTTGTCAAAAAAGAGAGAAGTAGACGCACAGTGTCGGATTTTTCAAGAAAAATGGACTTCGTTCTATATGGTCACGGAGGTGAATGGAAAACCCGTATGCCTGGTGTTCCTGCAGCAAGTTTCGGTGCTACTCACCGTCTTCATTACAACTCAAGTAGGCGGGATTTCCTGAGCGTAAAACCCCAAAGGGTTGTGATCTTGGTCACATCCTTCCACAGGCCTTTTAAAGCTATTCAGTGTTAAATAAGGAACCTAAACTTAAACACATAGAATTAAATACAATCCAAATAGCCAACATGTTGTGACTGCCTGGGATTTTACTGTGCAACGTTTCTCCTAGCATGCGGACTCTGGAAGATCCTGTGGCACGTCTGCAGTGTTTGCACAGGACTCTTCACTCTGCGCTGGTCTTCGGTTCACGTCACACTAGTGTCATACGTTTATATCACAACATCACACTTATTCTGTTTTATTTTGCTATATTTTAATCATGTAAAGCACTTTGCATTGTCTTTGTACTGAATTGTGCTATATAAATAAATTTGCCTTGCCTTGCCTAGTTGGGATTGTGACTTCCTACCGAGCTGGATCAGAGGCGAAATAGAGGTGGGGTGACTTTTGCACTTTATTCTGTGTTGTTACTTTTCAGTTGATGGCAAAGCACAGAGAACACATACAGATCACTAAATGAAAGGTGAGCAGAAAGAGGCTATTGAGCAGTTCTTACTGCCTAGTAGTTGATCTGGTTGTCATGATTTGTCTTCATGAACCCGGACAGAGCACACAAACACAGAGCTGATCTTGACAGTTTATTGCAAAGAGGGAGTAGTGGAAGGTGAAAACCAGAGTCAGTTACCGGGCTGGAGTTGATGAGTTGCAGGCTGACTGGAGAAAATAAAAGTAATGAAGCACTGGGGTGACAGATGTTCCAGCAGCAAGACAGTAAACATGCGTGGAGTGAGTGGAGGTTGCAGACGACCCGGCGACCAGGAACAAACTGAGCAGAGTATTTAAAGAGGGGTGAGCAGGTGGAGCCAGTCACAGGTGATTGCAGCCTGACAGGTGATCCTGATCAGGCTGCGCTGGGAAGGAGGAGGCAGGAACTGCTAAAAATGCAGCCACCAGGCTGAATCATGACACTGGTAGGTTTGGATAAATCAAACATGCACAATTAAATGGCACCGTATGCTTATTTAAAACTCCAATAATTAAAATGGCTAATATTTTATATCACCAAAATTACTTTGTATGGTGTAACAGCTGCCCAACTTTCCATCTGGCAGTCAGATGTCATAGAATGCATTGCTATAGGAAAACTGTTCCTGGAAACATGTGAAAACAACAAAGCAGCACAGGAGGACCTCCAGACAAGAAGCAATTATTCCACTGTAGTGTTTGTTTTGTTTCCTGTTGTCACGTTGAAAACCCGTTACTTCTAAGCAAACATGTCTTATTGTAGCTCCTGTATGAGAACAAAGAAAACGAGCTTAAAACCGACTGGAATGTTAATGACTTCACTGAAGGTTTGTAAGAACACTGGAGTGAGGAGAGACATGTTCTCCAGCTAAGCTCCACAACTGGAGGTGAACTTCAGATGTTCTTGGCACACGCCTACATCTGCAATCCCAGAGGGATCTTTTGAACAGCTGCTGTTGTTGTCAATTTCATGTGAATTTGCATGAAAGGTGGCATTTTGTCACAAAATTATTAGAATATGCTACATACTCTGTTTCTCGTCAAAGGGGTGATTGTTTGTGTCTACACACTCAGAAAAGTTAGGAACAAAAGGTCCGCTTGACTTTATCGCAGCGGATGTTCAACCGCCAAACACGAGCATTAAAAATTCAGGCCATGTCTGAAAGTGTTCATGCAGCTGTAAAATAGGCTGTTTCATATCTCTCTTTGATGTTCGATGCGATAATGAACTTGTTTATTTGCATACACGTGGCACACAGGGACGGCAGAAACTGGGACTCCATGAATGTTTCATGATTTAAGAGAAAAATGTTTAGATGTTTGGGAGCAAAGGTGCCGGCACTGTTCCAGATGAACGAGTACAAAAAGACTGCAGCTAGCCTCTCAATATATTATTGAAATGTAACAAGAGGCGAGAACAAGCGTGTGGGAGGACCTCTGAAAAGACAACCGCTCCCAACTGTGGTGAACTACAGACAGACTCAAAATTCCAGAAGCACAATTGGTAGAAAATAAAAAGGCAGAGTGTGCACTCAGTAGAAATGGTTCTAGTGATTTTGGTTCTGCATGTGGCACACCTGTTTCTCAGAGAGACATGTTTGGGTTTACCGTTGCAAAATAGGAAACGAGAGTCACCAATGTGAAGGTGGAAAAAGAAGGGCATTAATGGTCATATGAGTGCCAGATCTGACTGCTGTTTGTTTCTGCTCTACTTTGCAGTTCAGTAAAATGTGATATAAATACATGAAAGATTTCAATTGCCTCTTTGGTCGATCTTTGTCCTCAAAGCTGCAAATCCTGGTCTGCAGTCCATTGCCTCTTTGCATTTCATTGAAACTTATTTTCTAGTTCAAGTTAATTCATGACAGACTCCTTTTTTATGATATATACACCTATTTATAAGTTGTTTACGTCAATAATTCTCCTTTAGGATTTTCTGCCACAGAAATGAAGTCATACTTCCATTATGCCATGTCCTCCAGGTCTTCAGGAAGCAGAGCAGTCCCAGACCATCATACTACCACCACCATGCCTGACAGTTGGTGTGATGATCTTTTCCTGAAATGCTCTAACACCAGAGGTGTAAAGGGTCATAGGCCTACCAAAAAGTTCAAATTATGCCTCATCAAGTCAAAAAATATTTTTCAAAACTCTTCTGGATCATCAATCCACTAAATAAAAAATATAAATTGAGATGTTTTTCATGAAGTCTTTTATGGGCCTTTAAGTTCTGTTTGGTCAGCAGTAAATGTGGCCCTTGGATTCTTGCATTAATTACATTTTTCCCAGTTTCTTTTTAGTTAATAATTGACATCTTTATTTGTCATTGCAACTTTAATTAATTTCAATGGAATTTGTGCTCTGCATGTAACCCTTCCCTTAGGAAGTAGTAGACGGCACTGTGTGGCATTTGGGGGATAAGGGTCTTGCTCAGGGACCCAGCTTGGCAATCGGTGGGATTCAAACCTGGGAATTTGTAGCTTTCTAAGGATACAAGAGCCATGCTCTAAGTGCTGGGCCCCCACTCCCCTACTAATTATTGTTGAATCATGGCCACTGACCTTTTGCAACACTTTTCCTTGAATGAGTTAAAATCATTTGGAAACACCATTTTGTATTCATTCAGGATATTATTATGATGTTAACATTTGTTAATTAACTGAAACAATACATTTTGAATAAAACAAGAAAACTATAAGTGTGGTAACAGCTTTCACACTAAGAAAGTGTTTGCCTAGAGAAAAAGGTTTCAAACCATGTTCTAGTTGCGACTCAGAAATTCTCTGAAATCTGCTAACTGTTGTTCAAGTTCAGGAAGCCAACAGCTATCAGCAAAACCAGCTAACAACGAGTTTCTTTGAATTCTCTGTATTTAAACACAAAAAACATGCTCACTAGTAGAAGCTGAACTATACAATAAAAACCTTTTGACATACAAACTGTGAAGTACAGTGTTGCCGCAGCTGAGAATAAATTTGAATGTGACGGCAACTAGACAGGATGTTGTGAATTAATAACTGCTGTTGGCTCTTTTTTCTAGTTTGAAACGTGTCAATCTTGACTGTTGAGAGAAAATGGAATGTACAATAGACCTGAAACCAATTAATTTCATTTTATCTACTTTAACAGGGACTATACAACTAAAACATTGTTACTAATGTGCAACTGATGCTGTGTACAAAGAGCTTCTAGCAGAATGTTAATTTACAGCCCCCGTCCCTGGCCAGGCTTTTGATCCAGGAGAACAAATTTAAAATGTTAAATTGCTAGTGCAAATTCATTGATTGAACATGGAGTGGTAATAGATAACATCTTTTTTTAAAAATACATCCAGTATAAATACAAGTCCTGTCAAAGCAGGTGTTAATATTCAACACTGCACTATTTAGACGCGGTACTTTGCTGGAAACTGGGGAGGAGATTTTTGTGAGAACTCTGCACACCTTGTGAATTTGCATGGGTGTTCTCCAACTTCACTAAAGCTAAACTTGCCCAATCAATTTCTGCACCAACACAAACTCCCAAGATGTAGATAATGTTACATGTAAGAGGCCTCCTTCAGCAGAATATTACATCCTGTCTGCTAAAAAAACTGCAAAGGAAGATACTCAAGAGACATGGCAAAGTGATGAGGAGGCAACCAAACTTATTATTACATTTTTTATAATAATAATAATATGGCTAAACGCATGCGTACCGTATAGTTCTTGTGGCCTTCACAACTTCACAACTCAAATGTTTATAAACAGTGTTTAAGTGTTTGATGAAAACTGGCTAGAATTCTTTTCTGACCCACTCCACAAACATCTTGTTATAAAGAAATATTACATTCAAGTTTATCTCACTATTCATCCGGCGTTGTGTGACCCACAGGGTTTTACTTGCGATATAACTCTAAGATATCTAACATCTATAAAAAGACCACATGGATATGCAAAGACTTAGAAGTCCACAAATAGCTGATCAGAGGAACTAACTCACCTTTTGTATTGAAGAGGCGGGACTTCCTGCAGTTGTAAACCACTTCCTGTTGACACTGCTCTGATCTAGACACAATGGCACGTAGTTGGTCAGCTGATGCGTTGTAGCTGAACTTCATGATGTGAGGTTTCTGAGGAGATGAGTTCTGGACTTTCACTGGAGTTGTGTTGTTGTGGGGCAGCACTGTCCATACCTTCTTTTCTACAAGAAGAACCAGGATGTTTCACCATCAAATACTCACGGCCTCTTCTCAGATAATCAAAGTTAAAATCACAATTTTGATGCAATCTACAAATGTATAACTATTTCTCTCTTGCTGTCAGTGAGGCTAAACTTTACCTGGTTTAGATCAGCTATGGTTACCAAAATGTGTTCTATTTGCTAAATGCCAGAATATTGAATGAGATATTCTCAGATGTTTTTTTTTTTTTTTACTTTCTTCAAAGTCAGAAATTGTTATCTTAGAATTTGCTTTTAAACTGTATGATTTGGGTCAAACATTTTTGGATAGTCATCCACAAACTTCTCACAAAGAGATCATTTTAAATTCTTGAGAGTTCTTGAGATAGCATGATGCTCCAGCCCCCTGCTTCACAGTCGGGAAGTTTTACAGCTCTCTTTCCCCTTTTCCGCCCTGTATGACGGGATCAGTATGGCCAAACTCTTTCATTTTATTTTCAGAAGAGCCCAGGGCATGTCTTCTGTGTGTGTTTGCAAACTCTAATCTGGCTCTTCATGCTGCTTGCCCATGATTGGCTTCTTCCTCTCTGAGCGGCCTTTCAGCCCATGTTGGTACAGGACTCATTTCACTGTGGCTCTCTCACCGCCCTAATTCTCCATCTTTACAAGGTCTTTTTACTTTTGTTCCGGGGTTGATACATTTAACGCCAGACCACACTTGTTCTTGGACATAGAACCCATCTTTTACCTAAAAACTATGATAGCTGAATACCGTTATCTTATATAAAATAGTTTAAAACATAACCGTGGTAGCTGATTTCTTTTGATTTTTCCTTAATGTCAGACAGCAGCGTGTATGAGATGTAGATACACCTACACCCAATTAACGCAAATATTGTGACCTAACCGATCAGAAGCTTACAAAGCCATGCCATCATCATCTGGGCTTTCTCAAATTGTTTAAAAGCATTCTTTGGTAAATTTTCCTGGCACTTAGCACATTTAGCACACAGAAATTATTTTGGCAATCCTAACAGAGGTTAAGGCTGAATTGATTTCAGACTGAGTGAAAAAGCTTATATGCATTTTTATATGGTGTATGTAAGCATCATTTGTGCTGCAGTGATGATATCCGCATGTTTTCTGCAATGCACAAATATATGAAGAAATGAATATTAAACATCTGTCAAACTGTTGGCAAAATCCAATTCCAACTATTTTCATTTTGACCTTTATTAGCGCATCATTATGTTTCTATATTTCTGTGTATTGCATTGGGTACAGCATTTATAACTTGACATCTAGAAAGTGTTGTGTTGGATGGCTAAGCTGTTAGTGTCGATGATGACATTTTACAAATCTGCTGCTTTGCATCACTGAAAAGCTAAGGAATACTTGTTTCCAAGCAACAATCATACGACCTTCTTTGTCCCCAATCGGTGAACATCTAATCCCCTGAAAATAACCTTTAGAATACAGCCTGGACTGCTGACTTATTCTCTTTGAACCCCCGACTCTCCCTGACTAAAACTCTGCACATTTGGACATAAATAGAAAGTTTGTCTGATAAAAGCAGATAAGGAGCGTGTCCTGTTCCCACAACGGCTCACTTCATTATTTGGATTGAATGTTTGCTCTGCTTTAAAGAAAATCCCTCTCCACTTGTGATTATTCCCATCAGGTTGGATGGCTTATAGTTATTTACATGTCTAATGGATTTCTTAATTGAGGTCAAGTTGAGCCATATCTGCTGTCGGCCCATTCTGACTCATAAGGAGAAGACTGAAAGTACAAACCGCATGATAACACTCTTGCTTTGATGACATCATCAGTACATTAACCTTGCAAAGGACAAAGCAGCTGGGAATGCTGTGATAGTGAAGTGATGAATAGTGTCACCAGAGTGTCAAACTTGACACTGTTTGTTCTGTCCTGTATGTCCCACAGACAGGTGTGTCCCTGTCTGTCAAATGTACAGTGCCTTGGGAAATTATTCATACCCCTGGAACCTTTTCATATTTTTTATCAGCACATAGAGATTTTATGTAAGTGGCCAACACATTGTAATGTAGGAAGTCCCACAGAGGAACCCATTCCTTAGGGAGCAGTTTGTTGCCACACTGAGTGGCGCACAGGGAGCAATCTGTGGTCAAGGGTCTTGCTCAGGGACCCAGCGAGACAGACTGAGTTTTGAACCGCTGGCCTTTGGGGCCTCCCCAAGAGGCAATTGCCCAGCTCCCTAACCACTAGGCCACCACTCACACATACAATTGCAAAGTAGATGAGAAATAACCTTTGATTCATCCCAATTAAACCACCTGCGTTCATTCAAACTGCTTTAGTAAATAGAGTCCATGTATTTGTGATTTGATTGGATTTCATCTGAGCAGCCAGCATCATGATAATGAAGGAAGACAGCAGACAGGTCAAGGAGAAACCTGTGAAGAATTTTAAAGCAGGTTTAGGTTATAAAGAAATATTACAAGCTTTGAACATCTCACTAAGTGCTGTTCAATCAGAGAGGATGACAAAGCTATGTACTTATCAAGACATGGCCGTCCACCTGAATTTACCGGCTGACCAAGAAGAGCAATAATAACAGAAGCTGCAAAGAGTTCCTGGGTAACTCTGAGGGAGCTGCAAAGAACCACAGCTCAGCTGGGAGAATCATTTGACGGGGCATTTTTTTATAGAATGAAGCTTAAGTGGAAATTCAACTGAAGAAACTCTATTGCCTACCTCCACCCAATCAGAGGCTCATCTGCCTCTGACGCAAGCCAATCGGCTTTGAACTACTCCTCCACGAAGCCAATCGGTGTCCTGGGTTCATCTTAAAAGACCTTCAAATCCATGTTTCAGCCTTCTACCCAACAAAGCAAGCAGTGGCTGCGCAATGTCTGGTTTGGACTCAGATGACCCTGATCCAACCCACCTCCATCCCTTCTCCACCATGGTAGCTAAGCTCCATCTGGCTTCCTATGGTGCTCCTTCAACCTCGTCCCTATCAGAATGTAATTCCTCACGGACTTACTGCATTCCCTGTCACATCTCAATGGGTCCGGCAGAAGACCGCCATGTTGAGCCTGGTTCTGCCAGAGGTTTCTTCCCGAAGGGGAGTTTTTCCTCTCCACTGTCGCTTCATGCTTGCTCATCATGGACAGGTTCATGCAAACCCATGTTTATCCAAGCTGGATATCTATCTTTCTGGGTCCCTGAGTGAAGCACTGGTATCAGCTCACGCAGTCTACTGGATCTCACCAATACAGCTCAAGCAGATCGTCTCGCCAACCAGCGTCTATGGACTGAACCAACTTTGTCTATCTCCACTCCACCACCAGTTTCAGGCCTAGGGGGAAACATTCCTATTCTCATACACCTACTTATGCATATTAAAGTATAATTCAGCTTTAATGTTTCCTGCCGAGGTCTGAGCGCCAAAGTCTTAAAATAATAGTATCAATACAATTCTTCTAATTGTCTTTCCTTTCCGTGTGAGTTTTTCAGATTGAAATTGTGGTCATTGTTGAAACAAGCCATGAGACCCGATTTTCAGTGTGCAAAAAGGCAGGTAAAGAAACACAACAAGCATGTAGAAGAATGTGTTCTGCTCAAATCAGATAGTTATTAAACTTTCGTGCATTTATGCAAAAGGTTGCATGTAGAGAAAGACTAAGACTGAACATCAGACTAAATCCTCATGTTCAAACAAATAAGAGGAAGCATCATGATGTGGGAATGCTGTTCTCTAACAGGGACAGAGAAGAGAGATTCATAAAGACATGGTAACCTAAATGTGTGGTTGACCTGCAGAAAAAGATTTGAGGCCAGGCTGCAGGTTCACCATCATTTTCCTTTACCATCTTTGGTAAAACTTTGCCAAAGATGGTAATAGTCATGCGTCATCCATTCTGACCAAGCTCAAGCTATTTTTCAAAGAATAATGGCAGAAATGTCAGTTTGTAGATTTTCAAAGCTGCTAGAAACATGCAGTTAAAGCCCAAATCATTCACAACCCAGGAAGTTTTAAGTTGAAAGTGATTTTTTTAATCTTACAAAATGTTTCTTCTGACTCAAAGCTATATTAACGTTTTGGTGCAGTCCAGGCAGTTCCAACTGAATTTGAACATGAATCTGTTAAGGGAGCTAAAGATTAGGGTGAAGGAAAGGAGGCCTTCCACCCTTAACGACCTGGAGCTCATCACCAAAGACAAACATGTCCAAACACCAGAGGAAACATGCAAAAAGCAGCTCAGCTATTATGAGAAGGGATTGATTCCTGCAATAACAATAATGATTTTCAGTAAAGATCTTCCACCAAATATTGAAAAGGGTGTAGAGTACATGCCATTTTTTAAATAAATAAGGATAATAGTAGGATGATTTCTCTTGATACTCCTTTTACATTATAAAACATCTAGAAAACCATGTTACATGTCATTTCTACTTGCTCTCTCTCTATCTACTTTGTGTTAGTCTATCAAGTAAAATTCCAATAAAATACCTTCAAGTCAGTGGTCAGAACAGAGTTTTAAAAGTTTTTATTTTTATTAGAATAATTTAGCCACTTCTAAAAATGACTTGACACTAATTCCAAACAACTACACAACAATATGTACTAGGGCTAGACGATAATTCAATATCAATAAATATAGATCGATAGACTTATGTTGATGATAGAAAAAAAATTCAATAGAATAACAGCTTGAGTTTTCTCCGTAGTGTGTCTGGGCTCTCCCTTAGAGATAGGGTGAGGAGCTCAGTCATCCGGAGAGGACTCAGAGTAGAGCCGCTGCTCCTCCACGTCCAGAGGAGCCAGTTGAGGTGGCTCGGGCATCTGGTCAGGATGCCTCCTGGACGCCTCCCTGGTGAGGTGTTCCGGGCACGTCCCACCGGGAGGAGGCCCAGGGGAAGACCCAGGACATGCTGGAGGGACTATGTCTCCCGGCTGGGAACGCCTTGGGATTCACTCAGAGGAGCTGGCCCAAGTGGCTGGAGAGAGGGACGTGATTGATTTCTAATCCCTCCCAGAACTAGGGGATGGAAAGTAAACTTTACTGTTCCTTAGACAGGAACACCAAGTGTCATACTCAGCCATGAATGGAAAGCAGATAAGAATGGAAAGAGACCTTATTAAATATAAGGTCTCTCCCTCCAAAGACTTTGTTAGTTAACAAATTGATTTCTGATAAACAGATTGATTTGTTTTGTCGCACAGAAACCTGGCTACAAGAGGACTACGTTAGTATAAATGAGCCAACTCCCTCCAATTATTCAAATTTCCACATTCCCAGATCTGTGGGAAGAGGAGGAGGAGTGGCAACCATCTTTCAGTCTGATTTATTAATTAGTCCCAGGCCAATTAATAACTACAGTTCTTTTGAACATTTAACCCTCAGTTTCCCTCATCCAAACTGCAAAGCAATAAAACCTCTTCTGTTTGTTGTTTTGTATCGTCCACCAGGCCCTTACACTCAGTTTTTGGATCAGTTGTCAGATTTGTTATCTGATTTGGTGTTAAATACTGATAAGGTTATTATAGTGGGTGATTTTAACATCCATGTTGACACAGAATGTGATAACCTTAGTGTAGCCTTTAAAACTATCCTAGATTCAATTGGTTTTGCTCAAAATGTGCATAAACCGACGCACTCTTGGCTCCATACTTTAGACCTTGTGCTGACATATGGCATTGATTGTGAAGAATTAACAGTATTTCCTCACAACCCTGTCCTATCTGATCATTTTTTAATAACATTTGAGTTTAATCTAACTGATTCTCCACCCCCAAAAGAGGGTTCCATTATAGTAGATCTTTATCGGATAATGCTGTATCAAAACTTAAAGATTCTGTCCCCTTTTAAATATCCTCCGTATTGCAGAAATGCCCTGTAGATGGCAGCAATGTTGTTTCTTCCAATTCACAAATAGATGTCTTTGTAAACGGTATGACTTCGTCATTGCGTTCTGCATTAGACAATGTAGCTCCCTTGAAAGGTGATTATTCACAGGAAGCTGGCTCCTTGGTTTAATTCAGAGCTGCGTTCCTTGAAGCACAATGTTAGGAAATTGGAGAGAAAATGGCGCTCTACACACCAAGAGGAATCCTACCTAATCTGGGAGAACAGTCTATTGTTGTATAACAAGACCCTTTGCAGAGTTAGGGCAGCATATTTTTCATCATTAATTGAGGAGAATAAGAATAATCCTAGATTTCTCTTCAGTACAGTTGCCAAACTTACCCAGAGCCACAGCTCTGTTGATCCATCCATTCCCTTAGCTCTTAGCAGTAATGATTTTATGGGATTCTTCATAAATAAAATTGATGCCATTAAAAATAAAATAATTGGCATCCTCCCAAACATGATTACCTCGTCCTCAGTAAGTGAGGCAGCATTGGAGGAATCCTTAGAACCTGCGCAGTGTCTGAACTGTTTAAAAGCAGTAGAGCTTTCTGAGCTATCTAAAATTTTAGCTTCATCTAAACCTTCTACCTGTATGTTAGACCCAATCCCAACCAAGTTGTTTAGGGAGGTATTCCCTCTGATCAGTGGTCCTATTTTAGACATGATTAATCTATCCTTGGTAAATGGATATGTAACACAGGCTTTTAAAGTAGCTGTTATTTAACCTTTACTTAAGAAACCATCTCTTGATCAAAATGAGTTAGTAAATTACAGACCTATATCTAATCTTCTTTTCTTATCTAAAATTCTTGAGAAAGTAGTTGCTAATCAACTATGTGAACATTTACAAAGTAATGACCTACTTGAGGAGTTTCAGTCAGGCTTCAGAGCTCATCATAGCACTGAAACAGCTCTGGTGAAGGTCACCAATGATATTCTCGTGGCCTCAGATAATGGACTTGTGTCTATACTTGTCCTGTTAGATCTCAGTGCTGCATTTGATACAGTTGATCACAATATTATCCTACAAAGACTTGAACATACTGTAGGGATTAAGGGGAAAGCATTAGGCTGGTTTAAATCATATCTGTCGGACAGATTCCAGTTTGTTCATGTTAATAATAAATCTTCCTCAAACTCTAGGGTCACTTGTGGAGTACCACAGGGTTCAGTCCTTGGACCAATTCTCTTTACTATATATATATATGCTTACGATTGGCAAAATTATCAGACAGCATGGGATTAATTTCCACTGTTATGCTGATGATACTCAGCTATATTTATCCATAAATCCTGATGAATCCAATCAGTTACTTCGACTGCAGTCATGTCTTGATGACATCAAAAGCTGGATGACTTTAAATTTCCTGCATTTAAATTCTGACAAGACAGAAGTTGTAATCTTTGGGCCAGAGTCTTCAAAAAATAAAGTTCTTAATCAATCACTTAATCTGGATGGCATTAACTTGGCCTCTGGTAATAAAGTAAAAAATCTTGGTGTTGTTTTCGACCAAGACATGTCATTTAAATCCCATATTAAACAGGTTTCCAGAGTTTCCTTTTTTCACCTCAGGAATATCGCCAAAATTAGAAACATTCTGTCCAGGAGTGATGCTGAAAAACTAGTCCATGCATTTGTTACTTCAAGGCTGGACTATTGTAATTCTTTACTATCAGGAAGTCCACAAAATGCAGTTCAAAGCCTTCAGCTGATCCAAAATGCTGCAGCAAGAGTTCTGATGAAAATCATCAAGAGGGATCATATTTCTCCAATTTTAGCTTCCCTTCATTGGCTTCCTGTTAAATCAAGAATATAATTTAAAATTCTCCTTCTAATGTATAAAGCCCTTAATAATCAAGCTCCATCATATATCAGAGCTCTGATTACCCCGTATGTTTCTAACAGAGCACTTCGCTCTCAGACTGCAGGTCTGCTGGTGGTTCCTAGAGTCTCTAAAAGTAGAATGGGAGGCAGATCCTTTAGCTATCAGGCTCCTCTCCTGTGGAACCAACTCCCAGTTTTGTTCCGTGAGTCAGACACCCTATCTATTTTTAAGACTAATGTTAAAACTTTCCTTTTTGACAAAGCTTATAGTTAGAGTGGCTCATGTTACCCTGAGCTATTTCTATAGTTGTGCTGTGATAGGCCTAGGCTGCTGGAGGACATCAGGGTCTAATTTTCTCACTCTACTGATTTCTACTGTTCTTCAGTCTACTGTTCTCCAGTTTTGCATTGTATTACATTGAAATGACTGTCGTCATTTCAGCTTTTAACTTTTTGCTCTCTCTCTTTTTCTTCATAGTAGGTACACCTGGTCTGGCGTTCTGTTAACTGTGACATCATCCAGAGAAGACGGCTCACCCGCTACTACCATCTAATGTAGAACAGATTACTAGATCAATGTGTGCTTCTGTGCTTTTTTGTCTCTCTTGTTGTGTCTCTGCTCTGTCTTCTGTAACCCCAGTCGGTCGAGGCAGATGACCGTTCATACTGAGCCCGGTTCTGCCGGAGGTTTTCCTTCCCGTTAATGGGGAGTTTTTCTTCCCACTGTCGCTTCATGCTTGCTCAGTATGAGGGATTGCAGCAAAGCCATGTACAATGCAGACGACTCTCCCTGTGGCTCTACGGTTCTCCAGGAGTGAATGCTGCTTGTCGGGACTTTGATGCAATCAACTGGTTTCCTTATATGATTGAACTTGACTTTGTAAAATGCCTTGAGATGACATGTTTCATGATTTGGCGCTATATAAATAAATTGAATTGAATTGAATTGAAAGTAGAGAACTAGAGAATAGATTTGAAAAAGTAATATGGAGACTTGGACTGTTATCAAGCTGTGAACATCTCCTCTGCTCGAGTATGGTTTGTGTCTTCCAGTCTCACACAGCATCAATGCACACCAGCACAAGGTCATTATTTGTCCACAAGCAGCAGTACTGGGCCATCAGACTTGGACAAAATTTTTTTTTTTGGTATTAGGAATAGTTTAGTTTACTTGTTACCAGGTTAATTTCACAGCTTGTTTCAGAATTATACATATTTAGGCTACAAAGATTGTAAATGTAGGCAGTTTATATAGTTAACAGTATGTTCATGATTAGTTCAGAGCTTCAGTTTCAAACCCGCAAATTCCTGTACTGAGGAAGAATTTCACAGTGCTTTTGTGGAGGTCAACCTTTTCTTCTTTACCAGCCCAGGAAAATCCCAGCA
Source organism: Fundulus heteroclitus (assembly GCF_011125445.2). Lineage (NCBI taxonomy): Eukaryota > Metazoa > Chordata > Actinopteri > Cyprinodontiformes > Fundulidae > Fundulus > Fundulus heteroclitus. The sequence continues at coordinate 1,299,987 of NC_046367.1, forward strand.
GCCTACGGGGGCAACCTGAGGTCTTTAATCAGCCAGCTTGTTCAACTGTTATCTGTTTCTACGTGGTTGCTCTCAGCAACACTTGACTGGAAAAGACGCACTTTTAACAGAGGTACGTTTGCATTATTTGACTCATCATAAGATAAAGTGTTTAATTAATCTTCAGCCCAGGATGTTCTTAAAGGTTTAGGAGGCAGAAAATGATTAAATCACTAGAGACAATTGTAGATTTCTAAAGAGAGATGTTTTTATCTGTCAGGCCCTCTTTGAGATTGCTTTTTTCAGGGTCGCTATATGAGCAATGTATACATAACAAGACAAGGGCTACCATTATCTCACCTGTCATGTTGCAGTATACCTGTGTGGGCCCCAAGGGACCACTCCCATCTGGATCGATGAAGTAGAAGCCCGAGGAGCTGCCGCTCAGCTTGTAGGTCTCGCAGGATGACTCGTAAATAGCTGGAAGAACCAGAGCAGTAGAACAAAGAGTTACTTCTCCAAGAATCAGCCCACTCTCCCCTGAGTCTGAACGGCATGAGTCACAAGCACACAGAAGATATCTGTATTTATAAACTGGGCCAAACTGATTGTGTTCATAGTTTCTGAGAAGGTTGCTGATGAAGAGATACATCTCTGGTCAGACTATAGATGATCTAATGCCAACTTCAGCTGCAGCTACTTTCACATTCAGAAGCTCCAAATCAAGAGATTCAACTAATAGGCATGACATGAATGTTCAGTAGTTATTGTGTCCTGATCAGGCTATGTTCCTAAGCTAAATGAACAAGACTGGGGATGAAGGTGTGAGTTATATTTGCATGTAACAAAGAATGATGTCCACAACTCCATTTTAGGAGATGCCAATGCCCACAATGACCAAGAGAATACCAAAGCATTATATTTCAATAAAATCCCGATTAAATCTTGTTGCTTTGTGACTTGCAAAAGGGTTCCCACCCATTGTACCTTTTCCATCAAATTTGTTATGAGAACAGCTTAAACTTTTAGTAATCATTCAATCCTCTAATGGAAGGAAGTTATCAGGTGACTGCCATCACAGAGCTTTAATCTGAACCCTGCAAAATCAGCTATCCATAATGATGAATAAACTAGACAAGCTAAATAAAACCTGTGGTGTAAAACACAGGTAGACTGGCTCTGAACCTTTTAGTTGCTCCTCACAGTGAGACATGGAGCCAGTAAACACAGCAGAGTAGCTGAAAAATGAGGTCTCCAGTTGAGCTAGTCATGTTTCTAGTTTAGCCTGAAAATGCTAAAGTGACCAGCTCCCAGGAAAAATGTCTCTTTGTTCCACAGTGGAGTCCATTGCAATCAGTATGACGGGCATGGAAAGATCCAAACCATATTTCACACATTTGGCTTCTGTATGCTTGGATGTTTCCACTGGGTTTAAGGCACTGCTGCCTTTTAATGTGTTATACCTTGAGATCACAAATCTTAGCTCTAGTTTTCAATGATTTTAGAATGGCTTCATCACTATCATAAATATCACAGAGTATTTTTGAGACTCCTTCACATAAATCCAAACTATTTTACTAAAATAAAATGCTATAAGACTGATAAATGTCATAATTACAGACATTTTTTGTTATGTATCAATAAATGATAAGTGGAGACAGGCTGATATGAGCTCACAAAAAAAATATCAATGAGAACCCAAAAATAAAACTACAATGATCAGGCTAAAAACTTTACAGTTGCAAATTTAGCTATGAAAAATGAGTTTGATAAGTTTAAACATACAAAACCAAAGACATCTTTTAGTTTTTCAGGGAATTGATGGAGGGTAGTAGAATTTTCTCAATTCTTTTCCTTCTAGGTTTGAATTAGAAATACAAAACGTAGCTATGAAATGGATTATTATGTATTACACGGATGGATGGATGGATGGATATTATAGCTTATATATTATTACAGTGTATACTCTAATAGATAACGTACAGACAATCAGTTGAAAATTAAAGTTTATTAAAAATGTTTTGAAATAAAAGCTTATCTTTGGACTTTTTTTCTTTTTCGAAAAACAGAAATAAAATTTAAATGTTTTCTTTATTAATTTTTAACGGTCAAAACCCAAATAATAATGGTTAGTAAATTAAGAAGTTTTTCTTTTAATTTTATTTAAAGCACATACTTTATCTATGATTTACTGACTCAATGCATTCTCATTTAAAAATGTAAAAAGGACAATTTTACATAACTACCTGTTTAGACAACTCCAAATTTAGGTTGCCCAGTATTATAGATCTTAAAATAGTGATGCTCTGTTTTATTGCAGAAGTCATAATGAGCAATGAAATGGCACAATATTACCGTCTAACAATCAGAAGCTAATTTAGCATTGTTTTGCATCATGATTTTAGAATACACAAATGATAAGACACCATTTCTATTCAAGTAGTTAAAAGTAAATTATTTTGTACACCAGAACGACCAGATGACAAGAACGTTTGAAATAAATGCATGGTATGGTGAAATTTTAAAAAGGGGAGGAGCTTTGGCCGTAGTTCAGCTGCTTGCTTTCTGTGCTGCTTCCTGGCAGAGGGGAAATATAACAGTATGGATAAAACTGCACCAAAAATATTTCCTGGCTAGTTTGTAAGGGATTGCATGGTCGATTCAGTAACCAGCTGGACTGAGAAACAAAGGGATAATAAATAAATTCTACTAGGCAAAAGCAAATTTATTTATATAGCACATTTCAGTACAGAGACAATGCAAAGTGCTTTACATGATTAAAATATAGGAAAATAAAACAGAATAAAAGCAAGCAGGAATAAAATGTAGAAACAAAATAGAACATGGGAAAATAAAGATTAAAAGCAAACAAGTAAAAACAGTTGGAATACAAAGTAAACTAATTATATTTCAGTAATACAGTTCAATTAGATCAGTCGAAGGCAATCCTAAAGAAATGTGTTTTTAATCTTGATTTAAAGGAACTCAGGCTTTAAGCACTAGAAAAACCAACTGGAGGTCTGTTTTAAGTACACAGGTTTCCAATCTCCAGCTTTGACTTGGAGATAGAAAAGCTGAGTTTGATGAAAGGGACTATTTTTACTGCAGCAGATGTTCTTATCTGCCATGTTTCCTCCAAAACTGGCTGTCTGCATACAAACAAGATATCAACATTCTGGGGCAGGGGGTGGGAGCGAGGGGGGATTCACATGCTTTCCAGCAACACTCCACTGCATGTATCAAGGCAATGTCAAAAATGACACCTGGAAGGGAAAACTCCTACAATCACAGCCAGTCTGGAGTGTGGAGCTATTTAAGAATGCAGCAGGAAAAAAGAGAAGTGCAGATATAGCCGAGTAGCAACAGTGAGGTCATGTCAAGCTGAAACAGGACAACTTTCTGCTTCGCCTCTCAGCTGCACAAAGCAAGGAAAGCTCAGAATGAGAAAGGCAGGCGTACGCGTGTGCCCAATGCAATTTGAGGTGGCTCAACAGACCTGGAGTAAGAGGGAGGTGTAACGGCGGCTTTGAGACGGGGCTGAAAAAATGAAAGTGCTCACAGTTGTGACATGTCGCTCCAGAGTATCCCGTTCCCGAGCAGTCGCAGGAGAAGAAGCTCCACGTCTGGGAGCAGCGGGCACCATGTTCGCAGAGGTTGGGCAGACATCTGGGAGGAAATTGAACAAGACCACAGCTTAATGCAACAAACCAACTCCACAACTCACTTTCCAACTATTTCCCTTTTAGAGCGCAAGAACAACTCAGGTACAAAACATTACAATCCTAATGAGACCTTGTTTTTGTCTAATTAGTTCTGAAAATGAAAAGAAATCTTAATGATGATGCCATAAAAAAACAAAGAAGCTCCAATTATAGCATTTAAAAGCTGGAACCGGAGAGAGCTTAGCTTTATTGCTTGTAATTAATTGATTATCAGACTAGTTGGTAATAATTTTTTTTTTTCAGCTGACTAATTGAAAAATCTCCAGGTGCTTCTTACTATGCTTTGATCTTTATTTGTCGAGCTTTCATGTTTTCGGGGGATCAGCGGCAACTGATTACAATTAACCTCAAACTCAGTGTGTCGGTTGTTTGTTTCAAACAACACACAAAACCAGAGACCTTGTGCTATCTCTGCCTGACAGGTAAGAAAAATCCATTTCAGTCTCGCCTTATTGTCTTCTTTGTTATTACGAATGTTGAGCGTTGGAACTTGTCCAAAAGTTAATTCGCTGATGACTCATATTTTCTGAGCTTAAATTAAAAATCTCAAACGACTCAAGAGTATCAGGTCCTGCAGCCTAGTTGAAATTTGAAAAAGTCAATTTCTCTGAGCACAAAAGCATCACTGTCACCTTCAAAGAATGCCTGTTAATGGGATTTTGCCACAGAAAAATGTACACCACAATCTTCTGATTAATAGTCCCTTCCTAAAGCCTCCTTCAGTTTCACATAATTGCCAGCCTTTCAAGCATGCATCTATAATTTCATACACTTTATCTCTCACCTATTAACTGCAGCACAGCGGGCCAGTCGTAACACGGATAGGGTTGCAACAATCGCTTTAATTACCATCAAGCTATTTTCTGTTGTTATGTCCGCGGCTGCCCTTACAGGACGTGAAATTACAGTAGGCAGCACACTTAAGCACACACTAGCTGTAAACTGAGGTATAATTAGACCCAGAGAAAAGGAGATTAGCTCTGATAAAAGTTAATTTTCCTCATGCACTCAGGGGTCATTAAGTAGGCCACAGAAGAGAAATGACAGCTAATATCAGGGATGTAATCACTCTCACATGTCATGTCCTCACAGCAGCACAGAAGGTCGCAAAGACATCAGCTATCAGAAAAAACATCCTCTGGTTAGCTGGCTTTAGTCTGCTGTACTCACATACACACAGGTCTTTATTTATACACTCATTTGTTTGAAAAACTATTAACATTTTCTATGATAAATCCCTCATCAACCTTAAGGTCTCTGTGCTGGGACCACCAGGCTGCATCTGTTATTAAAATGCAACCTGCTGAAATTTGGAGAATGTTGCTGAGCATGGTACAATCTCTGAAGAGGCCTCCTGGTGCTGCCGTGATTAAAATGGATGCAATTTCTGGTGCAACGGATTTGGTAAGAGTTTGAAACCTGCACATTAAAAAAAAAAAAAATTTAACAAACCGGCCCGTGTCCACAGCCCTGCTCTCTTCACACACAATCGTTCTGTTATTTACCCAAGAAATGTGGTTGTGAAGTTTGCGGACGACATCACTGTGGTGGGTCTCATATCCAGCGATGATTAGACCCACTGCAGAGAGGAGGTCCACAATCACCAGCAAGAGCTCTGACCTCTCCTGGACTGTGAATACCTGCCACCTGGTGAAGAAGGCCCAACAACGGCTCTTCTTCTTCTAGCAGACTGGATTTTCTACTCAGCTGCTCATAAGCATTTATAGAGCTACCATTGAAATCATCCTGTGTCTCAGCGAGCTGCATGGCCCAGCAGGGGAAGGATCTGGCATGGCAGGTGAGGTCAGTGCAGGAGATTGTGGGTTACCCTCTACAAGATCTCAGGATCATTACATCAAGAACGAATAGACTTGAAAACAGCATTTTTCCCAAAGCTGTGAGGTCTATTGCCCCCTGCTGAGAATCAAATAAATAGCCAGCCTAGTCCATGGTCTGTTTACATGTTTACAAATACACTGCTGGTTCCACAGGTTCTTGATCCAACTGAGAATTATTTACACTGTCTCTCACATGCTGATGTATTTTTGCACACCTTTAGCTTCTCAGGGAGTGTTTGTTTGGACATCCACGTAAATGACACCGTTCTTGTCATGAAATGGGGTTTTGCTTTTGGACTGTTCGGCTGATCGTTCTCCAGCCTTCCCAGGCACCGTTTCCTCTCACCATAATTAGTTCCACCTGCTTCTGCTGCAACTAAACAGACTCAACCCAGCTCACTTGTCACTCTGCCTACATGTACCTGCCTGACTCAGGCACTCGCTGCCAGAAGGTCTCATGATGTCTCGCTGCCTGCGTTCCCCAGTGGTTTTTGTCACTCTGCCTGCCGATCCTGTGCACCTGTTCTCGCCCTGCCCTCGCTAGTTGGCTTAACTAGTACTTGTGTGCACCGGCTGGTTAAGGTTGTTTCTGTGGATTCTGCCATGGTGGGGACAATGGCTGTTTCTGTTCAAATCTCTCTGCCTGGAGCATCTGGTCAAGTTTGTCTCTGCCTACATGTCCTGGTCTGGTCTGTTTCTGCCTTCATCACCTGGTCGGCTCTGCCATTACCAGTCATCCATGCCTACCTGTCACCTATGTCCTCTTCAATAAATCTTTTAAAATAAACACAACATGAACATCAGGTTCCCAGAGTACCGCACATTGCAGCTCTTTAACTTGATAATTCCAGTTTTTGCTATTGTCTATTTCCACACTTTAACTTCTCTGGCGGTTTGTCTGAAATATTCACGAAATTGCACAGTAATTTACATGTTCTGTAATGTGACTACTATGTCTTTGACTCAAACATGTAAATCTCAGTTGATGCTAAGGAACATTTGCATGTTTTTCTCTTGTCAGAGGAGACGCTCTTCTGACCTGAAGAGTGGGCTCGTCCAGAGGAACCTCAAGCGCAAAATCCAATATGGCTGCTGCAACACTCTAAAGATTGCAGATTTAAACTCCTTATTGTGCCAAATTAAAGTGTATGATTACTTCATGTGAATGTGTTCCTGTAGTGTTTAAACATAAAGAAACTGCAGATAAGTAGTCATCTGCTTTAGACAGTCTGACACCTGAGCACATCCCCTTTTCAACCTGAAGAGTCCGGATGTAAATACCTGATTTTGTTTGTACGCGACTTAAATCAGCCAAATGAGGTATTGGGAAGTTGTGAAGTGTCAGGGTTCAGTTTTGATTTGGGTCTTTATTTACTATTTTTCAGTTCTTCCTCCTGTCTGGGTCTAGTTAGGTTCTGGCTTTTGTTATGGTTAGTTCAGTTTCCTCTTACCACTCCCACTCAGTCTTCCCTTCACTCCCGCTGTAGTTAGTCACACCTGCCAGCCACTAATTAGCCAGACTCACTTCACCTGCCAGCCTCCCTACTTAAGCCTCACTCTGCTGTCACTCCTTTGCCGGTTTGTCATCATTTAACACCCTCTCCATGACAGTCACCTGGGGTTGCCTTTGGAACCCTGCTTTGTGTTTTCTCATTTAAGGTTAGTCCTGCCAGCTAACTCTATGAAGCTCTGTACCCTGCCAGCTGTCTCTTGTAACTCTGAAGTCTGCCTGTCGTCTCAGAGAAGCTGTGGACATTACTGCCTGTCGTGGACCTTTTAGTCTCTCACTCTGGGCCGTCAGCTCCTGCCTTCATCTGCACCCCTGTTCCTGTGTATTCCTGGATCACTGGTTACATCACCCACCATCCCATCAAACCTGTCAATAAAACTCCTCAACTTTAGTCCTGTGTGTGTGGTTCTGGGTTCATCAAAGACAAATCCTGACATGAAGTAAACTGCACTGCACCTCCAGTCCAGTGAGTGATGGTATTAAGAAACTAAAGGGACCAACAGATGTTCATGTCCTAAATTGCCTAGCGACTCTAAAGCCATACAAATAGAACCTGAACTGTTGCTCTGTTGTTGGTTTTTTTCTTATTGTTTTTTTTGCTTATTTAATCCTTTAGGAACTACAGCAGTTGTATTGTCATTCCAGGCATGTGTTAAAGAGTGTCTCCGAATTCAGGGGCTGCATCCTTTGAAGGACCAAGTCCTCTGTCGGCCGCCCATATGGCTGATTCTTACCGGATCAACACCAAAATAAAAAGGATTTTCCTTTTTTTTGTTTCCCTTTTTCCACCCATAAGGTGATATTGTGTGCCTCGGCAGAACATATTAGGAAATATTTTTTTTTAATGCTGAAGTACTCCAAAGGGAGTTTGTTTAACTGTGCTGATTATTTCCAAAGTGTGCGTGCATTATAAGTGATTTTTGCTGTGTGAGTTTTGTTGATGATAAACTGGCCATGCCAATCGGCTGAAATTAGATCTCTTTTCCATATTTCTCCCCTTTTCTCTCTCTCTCTTTGTCTTCCTCTGTTCGGATTTCCCGTACTTTGTTGAAGCCTTTCACTCAACTGGTACCACCGTTCAAACATGCTAGGCTAGTGAGTTAGTTGGGACCTCGGAGCCGCTATTTTACGCACGACATGTGGTCGCCATCTTGGCTAAGGGCCCAAGCAGCCTGAAAGCTCAGCTGCCGTTAGCTGAGTGCTACAGGCACTACTAGGAGTTAGAAGCTAACCGTGCATGAACATTGCTAGCGGCTAGTTTTGGCAGAATCGTTCCCCATCTTGGCTTCAGGTCTGTTTCGGTACACCAGTTTTCCTACCTAAGAGCTATTTAGCCCGTGTTCTTTCAATGCTGTCAAAGTGCTGACATGTTGATTGTGATGGTTAATGTTGATGTCAATAAGGTTTCTAATCAACTGTGAATTGATTTAAGCATTGCTACCTCTCAATTATTCCATTTAGACTGACTTTATTTTCATTTGTTTTCTTTGCATTTTCTATTGGGCATTTTGTATTGGGTAGGGAATAGTGTTTCCTAGTGTTTTATTAAGCAGAATAATTGCTGGAACAAGGAATTATTAGATTAATAAATAACAGCTTGTGAAATTGTAGGTGTTTGTGATTATTTTGAGTCAGAAATTGAATGGTCTTGAAGAGTTATCGAATTATCTCCTTTTGAGTTAATAAATTAATAAACTGAGACATTTTCATTGGCTTGTAATGAAGGAGTAAGGATTAAAACTCTAATTGCAATTATAATTAAAGTTATCAACGTTTGCTGGATAAGTCTAACCAGTCAACAACTGGTAAATAACACTTTTCCGGTATATATATATATAAGTTCATAACTGCTAATTAATAAACCAATTGTTAGTGCTAATCATTTCAGGCTCATAGCCCTGGATCACAACTATTTGAATAAAATTTCAATATATTTTGATTTTAAATGATATATTATTGAATTATAATTGCCAATTATAATTAATAATAATCTTCATAATCAAACGGGTGTGCTTGCATAACAAAGTACATGGTTTCTTAGCTTCTTCTTATCTTGATTTTGTTTAGTAGTTTCAGTTAAGTCTCACTAGCCTAGTAGAGAGGATTTGCTGAACTGAAATATAGTGTTATTTCAAATAAACAGCATTGTATAGTGGGGTTCACTGGATGTTCATTTTATTTCTGTTAATAAATTCTTGAACTTGAAGAGAAGTTTTCACTCCTTATTGTTCATGTGTGCAGAGTTTGCTGTTAAAAGATCGCCAGTTCTTGAATCACCCTTTCAACTATTGTCCTAACATCAGCTGTTTGGGCTGATATTCACCAGACAATACCTAATAGACTGAGAGTTATTTAGTAAACATTAAATAACTTAAAACAGTGTGTAATAGCACAACAGACAGCAGAATTCACAAGGATTCTTTAGACATACATGAATCAAACATGATTTTGATGAAGAAATAGCGTCAGGAATTTTGATAAAGGAAGAGCGTCATGACATAGCTAAATGCTCAAAAAAGTTGATTTTGCATGATATGGGCCCTTTAATATCAGACAAAGATGTGGGGTGCTTTGCTGCCACACCACCTGGGCAACTTACAGTAATTGACGGAATTATGAAAACTGCCCATTAGAAAAAACCCTGAGGGAGAATGGTCCAGCGATCTGTTAGTGGGTTAGTTTGTGTTTATTGAAGTAAGATTCTGTTAATTTATAACTGAAAGAAGTTCCCTTGCCTATGGTAGAAATACATGTAATTGTGAGGCTTCACGTTCATATTTGTTACATCTTGTATATGGATCTGAGCATTGAGTGGTGCGGCTCTCAAGGCTGACTTCGTTTACTTCGTTCTATTGTGTGCGTCCAATGAACGTAAGTAATATTGTTGTTGGTTTAGTTCGGTTTCGTAAATGTCTGAGAGCTCAATAATGGACTCAGACAATTTTTCTTTCACTAACTCACCTGGACATATATATCAGCTGTTCTAACCCGACACCCTGGAGTGATTGTTTATCCATATTCAACATAACCGAATCAGCCTCAGTCTTCAGTACAATTTTGGTCCTTCGAGCCGGAGTAAGCAACCACTACAGTCAATATGTCAAGGTCATATGAGAGAAATGTGAGAGAAATAAACCGCCCGCAAAGATCAAGGCAGATACCATCATATTTCCAGAATTATGAGGTCAGCCATACACCAAGGCACCACCTTACTGAAGAGGAGCAGCCATCTTCATCTGAAGTGCTCAGATATCTTAAAAGCATGAGAGAGGAAAGCGACCAACTACGCAGAGAGGTCCAGCGTCTTACAGATATAATCCAACAATCTCCTGGACAGATATCAAAACCTCAGTCACAATCCAAGCGCAGGGAAGAGGACACATCTACTACACCAGCACCTACAAGTAAGCCGACGCCATCTAGTGGCCACATAAGCCCACGTCAGGCAGTAAGTGCCCCATCGGTGATTAATGATGTTCCTCCAACTCCACAAAGCCACCGACGTGACCACATTGAGGACCTTGACCGCTGTTTGCAGGAAGTGGGATTAATCAGCAAAGATGACGCTTCCTCTGCAACATCTCGAAGCTCATCTCCCTTCTCCCAAGTCAAGCCTATGGATTTTGATGTTGATGATCGTCTGGAACCAGAGTCGTCACATCAAAGAGAGTGTAAATCACACCGTAAAGCTTGTGATAAGTCATGTGATAGCAAAAGGCCTCATTTTAAAGCAGCATCCAACTCTGATGTCAAGTATTATTCCAACAATGAGGATGACTACGATCGCTATAATGAGCCCTATCACCATGAGGACAGATCTCACCATTATTATGGTGTCTCTCCATTCAAGTCAAGTCACCCAGACCACAGTGACGAATATGGCCCAATGAGGCCCAACCGACCAAGTAGTCCAAGTGCTCGCCATGATAGCCGCTACTATGGAACAGAGAGGGGACGATCTTCTGATTACAGGGATCGCCATGATGATTACCAGGCACCACGCTATGACTGTGACAGAGAGAGAGGTCGGGGAGACAGATATCCATCTGACCGCCAACATTCCCCCCACCTAAATCCTTCCTTTGGTAAATCCTCAACGCTAGAGTACTACCATGGTCCCAAACCAACTATCCCTTACTTCAAATCCGAGGACCCTCGTGAGTTTGCCAGATTGAAACTAGCCCTCGACAACTTACTCCCATATGATGCTCCAGAGCATTTTAAGTTTCAAATACTCACAGATCATCTCAAATGTGAAGAGGCGCTACTTATAGCCGACTCATACAGTAACAGTCCGCTCCCATTTACAGACACTATAAGAGCACTCACTGAGATGTATGGTCAACCACAGCAGCTGGCGCTGAAGAGGATTTCTGATTTAATGGATGGACCTAATATCCGACCTGGGGACATTAAAGCATTTAAGTCTTTTGCCCTTCAAGTTCGAGCCTTAGTAGGAATGCTGCAGCAACTTGGAAACCAAGGATGGACAGAACTGAGATGTGCATCACATGTCTCTCGTCTCCTAGTGAAGTTGCCACATGACCTAAGAGCACAATTTCATAGATTTGTGAACCCTGTTCATACTCCAGTTCCAACCCTGCTTGATCTGGCTGACTGGCTTGAGTACGAAGTACGAGTTCAAGTTAGTGGTGATCAATACAGCAGTACCTTCAATAGAGAGAGACAAGCTCCACCCAAGAGCCGACGTCCTGACTACAAGTCACAAAGATCTACAGCGATTCTACTTGGCAGTCAGTCTCCTCAGTCAAAGATGAAATCAGATAGGACTCCAGCTGTGAGAGAGCTCTCTCAGGACAAGCCAAAGAAATACTGTCCCTTCTGCGATACAGAGCTTCATTATTTGAACCAGTGCAGCACCTTCAAAATCCTGTCAGTAGAGCAGAGGACAGAGTGGATTAAAGCAAACAGACGATGCTGGCGTTGCGGACGGGAACATCAGGCTGTCAGGTGCAATCTTAAAGCCAAGTGCAAACAATGTGAGAGGAAACATCTGGATATCCTGCACGAGGTTAATGCCAGCCAAATGATCACAGCACCTGTCGAACCTCAACCACCTCAGCCGAGCACATGCCTAGTGAGTTCTGTTTCAGATACACTGTACGTTGATCGGCCAGCCAGAAACAACCAAGTGTTACTCAAGTTATGCCGTGTCATACTCCAGAGCGGTCCAAAGGTACTGGAGACCTACGCAATACTGGATGATGGATCAGAGCGCACAATACTCCTACATGATGCTGCTCTTAGCCTGGGTCTTCAAGGGAATCCTGAAGATCTCACACTTCGTACCGTCCGGCAAGAAGTCTGTACCATTAACGGTGCCACTGTCTCCTTCTCAGTTGCTCCTGCTTCACAGCCTAGTAAGTTATACCAGGTCAACAAAGCTTTCACAGCCAAACAGCTAAACTTATCCTGCCATACCTACCCAGTTGAAGTTCTGAAGGAAAAGTATCGCCATCTCAGAGACGTTCCACTGCCATCCATTAAAGGTGCCCAGCCATTGTTGCTGATAGGGTCAGATTACCCACATCTAGTTACGCCAGTGGAACCAGTACGTCTCGGTCCACCAGGTGGGCCTGCAGCAGTTTGTACCAGACTAGGATGGACTTTACAAGGCCCCACAAGTCTGTTATGCCATCAACTGTCTCCACAACAGTGCCTCTTCACTAAGTGCATTCCACCGGAAGCAGAGCTTCTAAGTCATGTGGAAAAGTTGTGGCAGTTAGATACGCTGCCATACAGGAGCGAACAATTGATCACCAGGTCAAGAGAAGATTTAGAGGCAGTTCGCATACTAGAAGATAAGACCACCAGAGTAATGGTTGATGGTGTGAACAGGTATGCTACGCCATTGTTGTGGAAAAGGGACTTCCCACCTCTCCATGCACCTAAAGAAGCTGTCTTACCACAGCTGCGTGGGACAGAGAAACGGCTGGTAAAAGACCCGGAGAAAGCTACCATTTACTCCAGAGAAATCCACAAGCTCATTGATGCTGGTTACGTCAAGCCTATAACCCCAACCAAGGCAAAGGAGAGCAACTATTCATGGTTCATTCCACACCACATTGTTCAACACAATGGAAAGTACAGAATAGTCTTCAATTGCTCCTTCATCTTTAATGAGCAGAGCATCAATAATCACCTTCTTCCTGGGCCCACACTTGGAGCCAGTCTTCTGGGAGTACTCCTTAGGTTTCGAGAGCACCCCGTGGCTATCAGCAGTGATGTGAAGGGGATGTTTCATCAGGTGCGCCTGCTGGATGAGGATAAACCTTTCCTTCGTTTCCTGTGGAGAGATGTTAAGGTGGACCAGGAACCTACTATCTATGAGTGGCAAGTGCTCCCTTTTGGTACAACGTGTAGTCCATGTTGTGCCACCTTTGCCCTACAAAGCCATGTCCAAAAACACACTGCACCAGAGGAGGATGCCCGCCAATCAGTAGAACGTTGTTTCTATGTTGATAACTGTCTGCAGAGTCTTCAGTCAGAGAACCAGGCCAAGCAGCTGGTGAATCGACTGCACACAGTACTCAGGAAAGGTGGATTTGAGCTCAGAGAATGGGCCAGCAATGTTCCTGCTGTCATCAGACACCTACCCAAAGAATCAAGGTCAGAGAGCAGCACACTTTGGTTCACACAACAAATAGCTAACCCTCAAGAACGCACACTTGGATTGTTGTGGCAGTGTAAGTCAGACACGCTCTGCTATAAGCAGCACAACCATGACTGTCTTGAACCAACTATGCGCAACATCTACCGTCTTCTTGCTCAACAATACGATCCTCTGGGATACATTATTCCATATACGACCAGAGCTAAGATCATTGTACAGCGTCTTTGGGACAAGAAGAGAGGTTGGGATGATCCCAATCTCCCTGAAGATCTGCTCCAAGCTTGGAAGTCATGGGAGGAAGAGCTTCCCCAGTTGTCCCAGATCTCCTTACCCAGATGCTACACTGACCACAACACAGATCGTAGTACCATCAGTCAGACCATCCATGTGTTTTGTGACGCATCTGAACGTGCTTATGGATCAGTGGCGTACCTGCGTAGTGATAACGGGGATGGAAAGGTACAAGTTGCATTCTTGGCAGCCAGATCCAGAGTTGCTCCAAAGAAGCAGCTATCGATACCTCGACTCGAGTTATGTGGTGCTTTAACTGGAGCACAGTTAGCTTCAGTGCTGCTGAAAGAACTCACCATCAAGATCCAAAATGTGATGTACTGGACTGATTCCACCACAGTACTCAACTGGCTCAAATCCAATTCCTGCAGATATAAAGTGTTTGTAGGTACAAGGGTTGCAGAGATACAGGAATTATCAGATATCAAATCCTGGCGCTACATCGATTCTGCTTCCAACCCAGCAGACGATATCACCAGAGGGAAAACCTTAGCCCAACTGACTGAAAAAAGTCGTTGGAATCACGGACCATCCTTCCTCATGCAAGCATCTGACCAGTGGCCTGAATCACCAACTGACCACTTTATGGAGGAAACGGAGGAATTGAGGAACCCAGTATTCTGTGGTTTAACTAACTTCCCACAACTAACTCTTCCTGACATTCAGCAGTTTAACACCTTTCAAGAGCTCCTAGAAGCAACTGCAAGAGTACTCGATGGAGAGGCTAGTGACAAGTCTCCCACTGCTGATGACTATCACAAGGCTGAGTTTGCTCTTTTCAGACAGGCTCAGGTTGAAAGCTTCCCAGAGGAGATGATGTTACTCAAATCGGGAAAGGCTCTTCCATCCACCAGTAGAGTGCTCACACTCGCCCCTGAATATGATCAGACCTCAGGTCTAATCCGTGTTGGAGGTAGGCTCCGCCGATGTGAAAGCCTAGGCCCAGATGTGCGCCATCCCATTTTACTCTCGTCATCTCACCCTGTCTCCAAACTCCTGATCCAACATTATGACAAACAGCTAAACCACCCTGGAGCAGAGCGTGTTTTTGCTGAGCTGCGAAGAAAATACTGGCTACTTAGAGGGAGAGAAGCCATCAGGAAGCACCAGCATAACTGTGTGGACTGCAGGAAATGGCGAGGCAGCCCTCAAGTCCCAAGGATGGCAGATCTTCCACCCTCCAGTTTGAGGCTTTACAAACCACCTTTCTATTCCACAGGGGTGGACTGCTTTGGTCCAATGATGATAAAGGAGGGACGTCGCAACGAAAAGAGGTGGGGCATCCTGTATAAGTGCCTTACCACCCGAGCTGTCCATCTAGACCTCCTCCCAAATATGGACACCGATTCCTTCCTAATGTCACTCAGACGTTTTATATCTCGAAGAGGAAAGCCTCATGAGATCCTTTCAGACCAGGGAACTAATTTCAAAGGTGGAGATAAAGAACTTAAAGAAGCCTTCAGTGCCCTGGAACAAGCAGTGAAGGACCAACTTGCTGCTCAACAGATTCACTTCCGCTTTAATCCCCCAAACGCTCCGCATTTTGGTGGGTCTTGGGAGCGAGAGGTTAGATCAGTAAAGAACGCTCTCCGGATCGCTCTTGGAGTTCAGTCAGTGCCAGAGGAGGTGTTGAGAACAGTTCTTATTGAAATAGAGGGTATTCTCAACTCCAGGCCCTTGGGTTACGTTTCATCTGATCTGGCTGATCCAGATCCAGTCACGCCCAACTGTTTGTTGATGGGGCGGCTGGACTCCTCCCTTCCACAAGTGGTCTATCCCGAGTCTGAACTTTTAAGTCGAAAAAGGTGGCAACATTCTCAGGTTTTAACAGATCACTTCTGGAAGCATTACATCCGCCACTTTCTTCCGACATTACAAGCCAGACAGAAATGGCAAACAGAAAAGGATGACATCACTGTAGGCACTATAGTGCTGATTGTTGACCAACAGACACCAAGAGCCCTCTGGCAAGTAGGAACAGTGACAAGTGTCATACCTGGAGCAGACGGACGCGTAGAACAGCTGTGGTTCAAGTTAAAGGCAGGACCTACACTCGGCCAGTTGTTCGCCTCATAAAGCTGCATGCTCTACCTCCAGATGATTAATACACCTACTGGTCAAATTTGAGTGTCAAATTTGGGGGCGGCTGTACAAAAGACTGTTAATTATTTGTTTTCAGCCCTCTAGTTTAGGTTCCTTATCAGTGTTTTAGATGTAGTATTTTATTTCAGCCACTAGATGGCTTCACGTTCATATTTGTTACATCTTGTATATGGATCTGAGCATTGAGTGGTGCGGCTCTCAAGGCTGACTTCGTTTACTTCGTTCTATTGTGTGCGTCCAATGAACGTAAGTAATATTGTTGTTGGTTTAGTTCGGTTTCGTAAATGTCTGAGAGCTGTATTGTACTGTGTCCTGTCGAATATTATGGTTGTTTAGTGCCGTTTACTTGTATTATTGAGAGCTAAAGGTTAGCTGTTAGCATTAAGCTATTGAGCTCGTTTGAATGATGCAGCTGTTACCTTTTCCTGTTGAAACGCAGGGTTTATTATTATTATTGTTTACATTTTCGGGGTTGGATATCGGCCAGTTATTAGTCTGTGGTGATGTTTGAAGACATTTATTCATTTCTGGATATTTGGTTTATTGTGAAATAATTTACAGACAAATTCTCGTAATTTCTCTTTGTTTATCTTTGTAGAAAACCACACACACACACACACACATACACATTCACTTGAACCCATCACACGTGCCTTTATATGTATGGCTGAACCTCAGGAGCTAATTAAAAGGAAGTAAAGCTCAATAATGGACTCAGACAATTTTTCTTTCACTAACTCACCTGGACATATATATCAGCTGTTCTAACCCGACACCCTGGAGTGATTGTTTATCCATATTCAACATAACCGAATCAGCCTCAGTCTTCAGTACAGTGAGCTTGTTGAAAACTAAATAAATCATCAGTTTGGTGACTGGCTAACAATGGCTATGTTTACATGCACAAACTTTTACGATTGGATTGAAATGTATTAAGATTAAAAACCAAACAATAATTGGATTGTACCGTTTACAATCCAATTAATCCGATCTTAATGTGTGTTTATATGCACCTGGCTTCATTTGGAATAAAATCACTCTGAAATAAGCAGTTATCACCCCCCCACCCCCCCCCCCCCCCCGTCCGTCCGTCCGTCCGTCCATCCGTCCGTCTTTGCTGAACAACAAAAATAGTAAACAATGCAGTATTGTA
The DNA here is from genome assembly GCF_011125445.2 of Fundulus heteroclitus. Classification (NCBI taxonomy): domain Eukaryota; kingdom Metazoa; phylum Chordata; class Actinopteri; order Cyprinodontiformes; family Fundulidae; genus Fundulus; species Fundulus heteroclitus. The sequence goes on from NC_046367.1 coordinate 1,317,217, forward strand.
CAAGTTTGTTTGTCTTCTGAGGGTCCAGGCTGGACTTCCAAGAGGTTGTAATTACAGTTGAAACATTACTGAATAAATAATAATTTTGAGCTTTTTTAATGTTTTGAATAGAAAGGTTGTAACGGGAGCCACTACAGTTTTGCTTCTCAACGTATTTCCACCTTTACATCGGGTGCACATGCGCACTTGGGTCATTTTGCCACATTTGGAATAACTTGAGCCTTATAATTGCACTCCGATTGAGCTTAATCCGATCACAATATTTTAATTGGTCTGCTTACATGACGCAACTTTCTTCCGATCAGCCCTTTAGTCAAATTACTTTTGTCCATGTAAACGTAGCTATTTACACAGAAGCACACGGCCTGTTTTAGATGACTGAGATGACAGGTTCTCTGCAGAGAGTTCCTACATTTGGAGCTGTTTTGTCCAACTTTTGTCCAACAGCTGCACTTTTCATCTCATCTATATAATTAGTATTGAAAAGTTCTTTCATTTCACTAACACAGTTCACTTACTGAAACACATTTTATAGATAAATTACACACAGATAGCTGCTTTAAAGCTCTTATTCATGTTAATTATGACGTTTTTCCACTTTCAGTAAAATACAACATTTAAGATTAGAATATTATATCAGAGTAATAAAAAAACATTTTTACTACAGAAACATAGGCTTAGTGAAAAATATGTTTAATACCGCCATAAAATTTGTTTTCAAAAGGCATCTGACAAAAGCTTCTTCTAATTTACTGAGTATGACTGTTTACATTTTTGCAGTATGTATAGAGTGTATTAAAACGTCCTTGTATGTTTATATATTATGGTCAGTGAGACGTCTTTTTTTCTCATTTCCTTTCAAAAGCACACTTTTCAGTTGACTAGAAATAAGTTAAAATCTAAATCTGCCCAAGCCAAATAATTTTGTACCCAACTATCATTCACTGATTATGAGCTGAAGAAGAAAGTGAGCAGCAACACTAGAGTCCAGTTGCAAGTGTTTTGGTTTGTTCAGCTGTTGAGCATAAACCACGTTCAGTACAGTCACGTGTGGCACGCTATTACACCACTCACAAATTAAAATCAATAAAAAAACAACCTTCAGGTTTCCACAGACACGCATGGCGTGCATGATTATTTCTGATTGGATGCTCTAAAATAAAGAGAGACTGAACCAGGTGCTCGGCGGTCAGCTCTATGCAGCATGGCCCTAAAAATACAAAGTAATGGGTTTTGAAGAGGGGCTCAGCCCCCCCCCCCCACCACCACCCACATCCTGTTTGAAAGCAGCCTGATATTCAATCTAACCAGCTGAATAAATTAGTGTGCATGAAACTGGAATTTAATAGCCAACAATTATTGCATTCCAAGCAGTGATTTGTGGTTTAATTTTGCACACACTGCTATTGTAATGACTGTATACTTGCGATATATTGTGGAGGACTGACCTCAGTGCTTATGCAAAATGCTGCAGAAAGAGCTGTGATGAGAATTAAAGAGATCATATTTCTCTTATTTTAGTGTCCCTTCATTGGTTCCCTGTTCAATCTACAATAGAATTCTTAAAAAGCCCTTAAATAAATCAAGCTTCACCATATTTCACAGATCTGTTCCATATATATCTAGCATGGTACTTTGCTCTTGGACTACAGGTCTACTGATGGTTTCTCTCTAAAAGTAGAATGGTAGGCAGCTCTTTTAGTTTTCATGCTTGATGGTTGGTTTCCTGTGGAACCAACTCCCAGGTTTAGTCTGTGAGACAGACACCCTGTCTACTTTTAAGACTAGGCTTAAAGGTTTTTAGTTAGTTAGTTTGATTTAGATTATCCTGAACTATCTCTGAAGTTATGGTGCTATAGGTTGATGGACAATACAATGACTGACCACTTTTCTACACTTATATTACGTATTATGATGCCTTCCACATCCTGAGAAAATATTTTACCAGCTGGCACAACATGTGACCTTACTTGCATTCTATTATAACTAGGGTTTAATTAGTAGATATGAAATTTACTTATTTCAATCCAGCTATATAATTGCATTGAGTTGACTTTATAGTTATAGTAAATAAATCAGGACATATATTCCAACGGGTCTCATTTGTCAGATTAAAAGTACCTTTAGAAAAACACCTTTAAGCAGGTACTAAAAATACTTTTCATTAAGCCCAAATTTCTGTAATTCTTTTTTTAATGATGTGATGTAATATTTTAATCCAAAATGTTAGGTTTTCATTAGTTGTATGTGGAAAATCATTATATTTAACAGAAATAATGGTTTGAAAACATTAGTCTGTATGTAATCAATTTATATAATGTGTTTTGCTTATTGAATTTAAATGTTTGTTTTTTTTATTCCTAACTGAGGACAATAAAGGCTTTCCTGCATTGATGGCCAGTTTAGAACCTTCACTTTTTTCTGCTGTAGCCAATGACATTTCCGGCTGGAACATCTAAGGCTATGTTGACACCTTCGCAATGCGACTCAACTCCGATCTTATTGCCCATATGCAACCCATATACAACTTTTTTATGGCAGGGCCTATTCCGATCTAATCACCCAAAAATAAATCGGATTTGTGCCATTTCCACGTCGTACTAATTCCAATAAGTATCACGTTTTTTTTTTACATATTAAGTGTCCGTAGTCTGAAGGGCCATGTCACATTTTATCCGTCTTTTATGCATTTAATAGCAGGCCACCTAAAAAAAAAAAAATCTGATTTCAGCAAAAAATCTGAATTGAGCATCAAGACCTGCAGTGTGAACATAGCCGAAGTCTGTCCTATGTGCAGTTTCCGGGCTGCAGCATTTTCTGACATGGTGCATTCATCCTGCCATCAATTTTGAGCAAGTTTCCTGTGCCTTTGTAGCTCACACATCCCAAAAAGATCGGTGATCCACCTCCCTGTTTCACAGTAGGAATGGTATGCCTTTCATCATAAGCCTTATTGACTCATCTCCAAATGTAGCATTTATGGTTGTAGCCAAAAAAATAGATTTTGGTCTCATCACTCCAAATGGCTTTGTTCCAGAAATGTTGAGGCTTGTCTCTGTGCTGTTTGCCGTATTGTAAGTGGGGTACTTTGTGGCATTTGGGTGGTAATGGCTTTCTTCTGGCAACTCAAGCATACAGCCCATTTTTTCAAGTGCCTCTTGTGCATCTTAAAACAGCCATGTCACTTTTTTTTATTTCCAAAGTCCTCTATTTTAGCTGAAGTTATTTGTGTATTTCTCTTTGAAACAATTTTCCTGGCAGTTGTAGCTGAAACTTTTGTTGGTCTACCTGACCGAGATAAGGTTTCAACAGAATCCGTCACTTTCAACATCTTAATTTGATTTTGAACGCTACTACTGGGCTTTCTCAGTTCATTGGATATGTTTTACATCCATTTCCTGTTTTATACAGCACAATTACCTTTGACATTTTTTTTGCTTTCTCCATGGCTCAGAAACCAGAAATGTCAGAGCAGCACTGGATAAAAAGGGTCTATCAGGAGCCCAGAAACACACAGACCATTTATACACACACACTAATTAGTTAGGTGTGGTTGGTTACCTTTAGTAGCCATTCAGAGCTGTTTGTGTCAATTTGTGTTCATGTTATCAGGCCAAAATCATCAGGGTATGTCAGCTTTCGATCAGGGTCATTTAGGTAGTGTCATGATTTGACTTGGATGAACCCGGACACAGCACCCACACACACAGAGCTGTCTTTGAGAGTTTATTGCAACAGAAGGTAGTAGATGATGAGAGCCAGAGCCAGTTTACCAGACGGAGTTGTAGGGTGCAGGAGCTGGCTGACGGAATCGGACCGGAGCAAACAGAGCAGGATCTGGAGACCGACAGGAACTAGACAGGCATGGTGTTCGGATGACTGAAGACGAGCCGGCGACGAGGAACAGACTGAGGTGAGCTTTATAGCAGGGTGAGTAGGTGGAGCGAGTCCATGGTTGATTAAAGCCTGACAGGTGTGCCTAATCAGGACTGCACTGGAGGAGAAGGAACCAGGAAATGCTTAGAGTGCAGCCTTCAGGCTGCATCATGACATTAACCCCCCCCCCAAGGGCGGCTTCCAGACGACCCAGAACCTCCTACCCTGGGGGGCTGGAGGGGGGCTCTGGATGGCGGGCAACAAAAAAAAAAAAAACTGGAACCTTTAGGGCGCAGGAACCTTTAAGGCGCAGGAACCTTTAGGGCACAGGAACCTTGTGAACGCAGGAACCTTGTGAACGCAGGACCCCTTGTGAGCGCAGGAACCCAGCGAGCGGCAGAACCTTTGAGAGCGCCGGAACCCAGACGAACCAGAGGTGGGCGTCGCGGACGGCGATCCCGGCAGACGGACTAGAGGCGGGCAGAACCAATGGAGATCCCGGACGGGGGAAGTGGAGCAGAATCCTGCCAGCTCCTGCACCAAGCTCTGTGTGTGCTCGGGTTTATCCTTTGGCCGGCTCGTTCTGTCATGATTTGACTTGACTTTGAGAGTTTATTGCAACAGCGGGTAGTAGATGATGAGAGCCAGAGCCAGTTTACCAGACGGAGTTGTAGGGTGCAGGAGCTGGCTGACGGAATCGGACCGGAGCAGACAGAGCAGGATCTGGAGACCGACAGGAACTAGACATGGCGTGGTGTTCGGATGACTGAAGACGAGCCGGCGACGAGGAACAGACTGAGGTGAGCTTTATAGCAGGGTGAGCAGGTGGAGCAAGTCCATGGTTGATTAAAGCCTGACAGGTGTGCCTAATCAGGGCTGCACTGGAGGAGAAGGAACCAGGAAATGCTTAGAGTGCAGCCTTCAGGCAGCAACATTACAGGTAGGTAGAAATTCAGTTACTGTTATAATTTCTGCGACAGACTGGCGACCTGTCCAGGGTGTACCCCGCCTCTCGCCCAGTGAACGCTGGGAATAGGCACCAGCAACCCCGCGACCCCATGAGGGATTAAGCGGTTTGGAAAATGGATGGATGGATGGATGGATGAATGGGTTATTATAATTTAAAAAGAGTAAACAGTTGTTTGACAATGAATGTCTTCACATTCCCACTAAACCACTAAAATAATTTTGTGTTGTCATTGATATGCTCTGAAAAATAGCCAAATATCTAGTTTCTCCAGCATATGTAAACTTATGAGCAGAACTGTACACCATATTGAAAGTGGCAGGGAGTTGCCAACTTCCAATGTTGCAAAAGGTTAAACCCATTTTACCAGATTTTTGTGTGAGCTTTCATTTATACCACTGCAGTAATTAATGTAAATGTGCTTTCTCTTCAAGGCCAACTTCCTCAGTTAAATGATTTCAAATTAACTGCACACTTTGACAATGCAATAAAAGGCAGATCTCAATGGTGTTAGTGGACTTTTGACCAGTCTATTAAGCCCATATTGTATTTCCAAACTCTCACATCATACATTGATACATTGATTCTGTCATTAAATCAATTTCAGTTTCTTTAAATGAAAGAATAACATTTCCATAAAAAGCCTGTAGCTTAAGAGAAGTATAAACAAATTCTTTTCTCACTTACTTTTGACTTATTTGGGGGCATTTCCCTCTTATTATAAATAAACAGGATAATTTGTAGAGACAGAAAAATAGCCAAATGTTTCAACAGTTGTTCTAATTGAGATTGTTCCAGGTAATGGTTCATATTGTTTATATAATCTGTTACATTTTGTTGTTTATAAAGTTCTTAATTCCTGTGTTACCTTTTAAAAATACTTTAATGTTTTTAGCAATAACAAGTAGGAGTAAAAGAAGCAGCAGAATAGGGCAAACCTTGCTGTCTTACAGCACAGTAACTTGTATATTGACTTTACACAAACAGTTGTTTCAAGACAAAGTTTAATGTGATTCCCCATACAGAGCCAGCAGCAGCTGACAAAGTACAACTCTTAATGACTTTGGGTGGGAACATATAGGAAAACATAGCGAAAGACAAAGAATGTTGGACTTTTGTTTTTCAGGTGCACAGACGTGACTATCTAAATGCCAATGTTAGACTGTCGATTCAGTGTGTACATACTCAACTGGTTCTTTACATGTATGTCATGAATATTTTATGAGCCAATTATCCACCAAACTGCCAGCACCTTAAGGAAAGGCAGCCTGCATGGCTCACTCTACAGCTCTTGTTTTAGAATGATTAGGAAAAGTTCAGGGGGGAAGTTTCATGCAGAGAAGTTCCGTGCAGAGAAGGAGATGCAACAGATCTGCTGGATCTGCTGCACACCTGAAGTTGCTGCCCAGTGTGCTTCGCACGGATTTGATTTGGAGAAACAAATAGATTCTGGAGATGCCAACAAACCAATCAGGATGGTTCTGTTCTTAGAGGGAAATCTCCATGTGGATGTGACAAAGGCATAGTTCTCGGTATTGTGAATATTTCTTTACAACATGATTGCTTCCATGCTGGAGGGTTCAAAACTGAACAGAGCTGGAAGTCTGTTCTGCTTGTGACTGTTACAAAATGACCACTTTTTGCTGGTGGAAGATCTAAATCTGATGTCTAAAATGCAATATTGATATTGTTTGTCATTAATCTTTTTGATCCCCACAATTTGATGTGTGGCTACACATGAGCAATCAAAGAGTCATTATGTGATTAAATGACCCTTCACCACAACTGAACGTCTTTTTCCTGCTTTAGACAGATAGTTTGGTACCGTTTAACTGGGTTATGTGGCACACATTTGTACAGTTTAGTCAATGTTTTGCTTTAGACAGAAGTCAGAACTTTCTCTAAGTTATAAATTGAGATGTAGAAAACAATAAAATAAATTATTAGAGTAAAGCCCCGTGATGAGCAAACTTCAACTTTGAAACAACTTTTTCGGAGAATAATCTTAAAATCTGACTCATTACACGGGATTAGAACAAAGCAAATTGGCTGGATTAATACATCACTGTCCATTTTTCAATATGATGTTCACAATAGAACGTGTTAGAACTGCCCACAGAGAATCTTCAGCATATCTTGCAACCACAACAACCATTAGTTCAAACAACTATTTGATCCAGAAATGAAATGTGATCAAAACCCCTAAAATATGGAATCCCTTTAAACAGTTTTTCTTTTGGTTTGTGCTGTTTGAAATGAAAATAATCCCCATGTTGCTGTAGTCTTATTCTTAGCATTGATTAAAATTCCAAGGGTACTTTCCACACAAAGAAAGGTCTGAAAAACATAGGTACAACCAAGACATTGACTTTTCATTAGGGATTCACATAACTCTGCTATCCCTTTAAAGCTGAAGGGGTAGTGTGTGCTGCATTAAATTTGTGTTACAATTTGATGATGTGACTGATGATGTTTTCCGTCTTTTATAAAAGTTCCACGGTCATAAATTACAGAAAATATATTACCACAAATTTGAGAACGTTTTGGAAGAGCCAGCATGGTCAAGGCTCCCCATCCTAGTCTATACACAGTCACAGCATGCAGTATAGAGATGCCCATGAAAGTGGCTACTGTTTGGAATTAGATTTTCATCTTAACTAGCTCTGAGCAGCGACCGACCAGTTGGAAACTCAAAAATACCTTTGACCAATCAGTGAATGCACCATACCTAAAGGAACATTTGGAAAAAGTCACCAATAATGTCTATTTCGGAAAACTTACTTTCCATGAACTTTCATTCACCCTTACCCTATTTTATGTTTGTTTGCACTGTGGTGTCTATAAAAGGGCCAGACACTGAGTATTAACACTCTCACTGCCGGTACGTCAATCCAGGTCTCACTTATCAGCTGAGAGAGGGCTTTAAGATCCAATTGCAAAAAACACAAGCTAATATTTTTAGTAATAACCCTAACCGATGGACACAAAAAAATACACTTTAACACATGCAAAGTCACTACACATTTCATGGAAAGGTAAACATGAATTCAGGTGAGTTCTCTTGGGTCACTGCTCCAAAACACTGAAATTAGTTTTATTTAGTTTATTTCTACAGTGCAGAATGAAATCAAATCTGGTCTCAATGCACTTTGCAAAAAAAGAAAAGTTAACAATCATGTTGGGCACAGATATATTGAAAATATTTTCAGACCCCAGGGTTGCACACTGTTTTCACTAACATTTGTGAAAAAGTGGGAGCAGATTGAAACAACTGCAACTAAACCAGAGAAAAATCACAGTGGGTATTAGTGGATGTTGGGTTTTTATGGAGTAGCAGTTTTTTGAGGTAATTAGAGTGAAGAGGTCAAGAACTTTCACCAGAATCAATAGCTATAGACCCACGTAGCCTTCAGTTTAGCTCAATCACAGACTTCATGGAATGGGTCTCTATGGTTGAGAAGCTGCATCCAAGCCTTATGTCCCAAAGTGCATTGCAAAGCATTGAGATGCAGTGGTGCAAAGCATGTTGGCACTAGACTCTAGAGCTGTTGAAATATTTCAGTTGGACGGTTGTACTGGAACTGTAATTTCCCCCTGGGATTATTAAAGTATTTCTGATTTTGATTCTGATGAGGTTACTCACCAATTACTCAGCAGTTAAGCATAGCCTAAAGTGTTAATGTCATAGTCCAGGCCTAGGTGCAGGTCGGGTTCTCTCTCTCTCCCTTCTCAGCAGGGCTGGACAGGCAGGTGCTCCACATCTGAGCTGATTACTACCTTTCATAAGGAGCTGGAACCAGGAGGAGGGCGTCAGTTTGTTAACGCTCCTGCGTTGGTAAAGACACTTTCCAAGCCTTGATTCCTTGTGTTACCCGAGCCTAATCTTGTTCTCGTTTCCCTCCTCCTAGAACCCTGGATCCCAAGCAAAGACAATTCTTCTGTGACTCACATAACTCTGGAGACTCCTCCGAGTCGTTCCTAGCCAGCTTCCTGGAATCCGTGAAGCCTCTGACACACACTCTGCGTAAGCCCTACTGCCTGAGCTCGCCTGCATGTCCACCCTCTGACTTCACACCTGGAGAACGCCCACCGGACCTGCACCATCCACTAAGACCCTAGACATCACCCTCTTAAGCTCAAACAATCATCCTGCTTAGTGAGTTCCTGTGCTCATCTCAAATTCTCATCATTCAGACCCGCACCTTCCAGTTGCTCACCTCTCACCTCCCCTTTCTTAGCAGATCCCGGAAACCCAGCAAGCCGACTTGAACTTCACTTTACCATTTATTCTCAATAAAACCCTTTAACTGATTTTTTGCCTCTGTGATTGTGCTCATTCAGAGTCATCCTTTGCTAAACATGACAGAATGAAATGACCAAGCTGACTCTGGAGCGCAATTACGGAGTGCCGTTTCCCACCAAGGCCAGCATGAAGCCCTAATTCAGACCATGGTTCAACAACAGACTCAAGTTATGCAGACCATGAATTCTCTAACCCACGAACTCCAGGATGTTAAGGCATTAGTGAATACTACACCACCTACCTCTGCTTCTCCTCCTGCAGCCAGTCCTCCCATAACCCCCGCGGTATCATCCACACCCGATGTCAGGTTTTCTACTCCGGTCCCCGAGCCGTTCACAAGAGATCTGAGTAAGTCCAGGGGATTCCTCTTACAATGTGCTTTAGTTCTTAATCATTCTCCTCAGTTTTTCCTAGACGACACTCGCAAGATCTCTTATGTAGTTGGTCTTCTCCGAGACCAAGCCCTAAGATGGGCTGAATCTGAAAGTTTCTGTCTCTTTTTAAAAGAACGTTCTCCTCCTCCTTGAGCGAGGAGGAGGTGTTGAAGAGATTAATGGTCCTTAAACAAGGAAGTAGATCCGTTGCCGACTTTTTGGTTGATTTCCGCACTATAGCGGCCCAGACGGAGTGGAACTCCCGCGCTTTAAAAGCAGTGTTTCTTAATGCCCTTTCTGATAAGCTGAAGAATGAGCTAGCCAGTCGTGATAAACTCAACGATCTCGAAGACTTAATTAGTCTCGCTACTCGGGTAGACGAGTAGCTCTGGGAGAGAACTCGCGAAAGGTGTGGTTATGACCCTCCTTCAGCTCAATGTCCAATCCCTTCGGCTCTACGCATTGTCCCTTCCGTTTGGCTAGTAGCACACCAATTCCGTCCAGCTCCTACCATTAACCAGCCTACCAAAGAACCTATGCAGATAGGTAGAGCCCGCCGCCTGTCGGCAGAAGAAAGAGATAAGCGTATAAAGGATCAATGGTGTCTTTACTGTGGTGCCGCCGGGCATTTCCGTTTATTCTGCCCTCTTCGCCCAAAAGATCTGGCCCGCCAGTAATTCAGGGGATACTGGCGGGCACATGCACTAAGAACCTCAGTCCCAGGCTCCTGTTACAGGCTGTAATTTCCCTACAGGAATCTCAGCACCCAGTTTTAGCCTTGGTTGACTCAGGCTCAGAGCAGAACCTCATTGATCCTGTTCTGATTGATCGTTTTCAGATTCCGGTTTGAACCTTGCCATCCCCTATTTCTGTTATTGCTTTAGATCACAGATGTCAAACATAAGGCCCGCGGGCCAAATCTGGCCCTTCAAGGTAACTTATCCGGCCCTCGAGAGCCAAAAAAAGGCATATATCCTTTTATAAAGTGGCTAAAACTGTGCCTCCTGTAAGTGTAACTCACCCCAATATCAACTTTTTTTGCAGATAAACTGTATAAACTGGACCTAAGAGTGCTACTTTTATGTTACTGTGCATTTTTTGTACTACTGTGTGAACTGGAATGAAATTCTGAAATGAAAAGTATCGTCTCTACACATGCAAGCGGCCCTTTTAATGACTTCATGATGCCAAAATGGCCCCATATACAAATTAGTTTGACACCTCTGCTTTAGATGATAGTCCACTAGCTACGATTACTCATCAGACCCATCCTTTTCAGTTGATTGTTTCCGGTAATCATCACAAATCCATTTCTTTTTCTGTTTTCCCCACCAAACATTTACCCGTTGTTTTAGGTTACCCTTGGTTAACTGCCCACAACCCTCACATTAATTGGAGAAATTCCTGCATCGAATGGTTTCATATTTGAAGATTTTCCTGTGGTCAGATGATGTGGACCAAGCCTTCAGGCTCCTCAAAGAAAGATTTTCTCAAGCTCCCATCTTCACCTATCCTGATTCCTTTGGTCCAGTTCACCCTGGAAGTTGACGCTTCAGATTCAGGAGTTGGAGCTGTCCTGTCCCAGATGTCTACCTCAGATGGGAAACTTCATCCCTGCGCCTTTTTCTCTAGGCACTTCTCCCCTGCTGAACGGAACTACGACGTGGGAGACCGAGAGCTTCGGGCTATCAAGTTGGCTCTAGAGGAGTGGCGCCACTGGCTGGGGGGAACAGAGTTGACCATCATCATTTGGACCGACCATAAGACCTACATCCAGTCCGCCAAACGTTTGAATTCCCGCCAGAGCCGTTTGTCCCTGTTCTTCTCCTGGTTCAACTTCATCACCACCTATCACCCTGGTTCTAAAAATACCAAGCCTGATACCCTGTCCCGATTGTTCTCCACTACCGCAGATTCAGCTGAACCAGAAACCATCATCCCGGAGTCCTGTGTTGTGGGTGCCATCATTTGGGAACTGGAAAGACAAATTCGGCAAGCCCAGATAAGCGAGCCAGATCCCGGAGGCGGTCCCCCCACCCCCGAAGACTCTTTGTGCCCTCATCTGTTCGTTCCCAGGTTATTCGCTGGGGTCATTCATCAAAATTCTCTGGCCATCCCAGTTCTACTCGCACCATTGCCTTCATCCAACGCCACTTGTGGTGGCCATCTCTTAATAAAGATGTCACTGAGTTTGTTTCTGCCTGCTCCGTTTGTGCTAAGAACAAAGGTTCCAGTAGACCCCCTGCTGGTCTTCTCCAACCCCTTCCCAGACCCAGCCATCCTTGGTCTCACATAGTTCTGGATTTCATTACTGGTCTTCCACCCTCCAACCACAAGACAGTAATTCTTTCCATTCTCGACTGGTTCTCCAAAGAGTGCCATCTGGTGGCCCTGTCCATACTCCCCTCAGCTCATCAGACAGCTCGGTTCCAGGTTAACCATTTGTACAGGCTCCATGGTACTCCCACAGAAATTGTCTCAGACCGCGGCCCACAGTTCATTTCCCGGGTCTGGTGTGACTTCTGTCAGTGTTTAGGTGCCAAGGTCTCACTCACATCAGGTTTCCATCCACAGTCCAACGGGCAGTGCTCAATTAGGAGCTTGAGAACACCCTCCAATGTCTCTGTTCTCATAACCCCAACAACTGGAGTCAACACCTCACCTGGGTTGAATACTCAACCCAGGTCAGGTTGTACTCCCACAACTCACATACATCTGCAGCCACTGGACTTTCCCTGTTTGAAGCCTCGTTAGGTTTTCAGCCATCTCTCCTTCCAGCATCCTTTCCAGATTGAACCCTTCCATCTGTCAGATCACACCTCTCCCATTGCCGTAGATTCTGGGACCAGACCCGAGCAGCCCTGGAACGCGCCTCCGTCCGGGACAAGAGGTTTGTTGACCGTTGACGCCTTCCTGCACCCACTTACACACCAGGACAAAAGGTTTGGCTCTCTTCTAAAGATTTCCCACTTAAGGCTGTGTCCAGGAAAATGGCTCCCCGGTTCCTCGGTCCCTTTGAAATAGACCGGATCATCAGTCCCACTGCAGTCCACCTTAAACTCCCTCCTCATCTTCGTGTCCATCCTACATTCCAAGTTTCCCAGATCAAACCTGTTTTCTCCAGCCAGTTGTGCCCTCCTGCCAAACCCCCTCCATCCGCCTGGGTCGTGGATGGCCATCCTGCCTTCCCAGTCAATAAGATTGTTGCCTCCAGACGCCGGGGTTGGGGCCAGCAGTACCTGGTGAATTGGGCAGGTTATGGTCCCGAGGAACGCTCCTGGGTTCCTCGCTCCTTTATCCTTGTCCCGTCTCTTATTTCAGACTTCGAAGCCTCCTCGTCCGGACGGCTGTGGATGATTCAAATAAAATAATAAGTAGTGTGTGTAAGTTCCTGTCTTTTCATCTTTTCAATTCACAAGCTGGAGCCAATCGTTTTGTGGTCAATTTTGCTGCTTATCCTATTTTACGCGAAAGGCGTCCGTTAAAGGGGGGTGCTGTCATAGTCCAGGCCCAGGTGCAGGTCGGGTTTTCTCTCTCTCCCTTCTCAGAGGGGCTGAAGAGGCAGGTGCTCTACATCTGAGCTGCTCAATCAGCTGGAGCCAATCGTTTTGTGGTCAATTTTGCTGCTTATCCTATTTTACGCGAAAGGCGTCCGTTAAAGGGGGGGTGCTGTCATAGTCCAGGCCCAGGTGCAGGTCGGGTTTTCTCTCTCTCCCTTCTCAGAGGGGCTGAAGAGGCAGGTGCTCTACATCTGAGCTGCTCAATCAGTTGTAAGCACATCTGGTCCAATGACAGTTAAAGTTTAACTTTGCAACCTCTTATTTATCTCTGCAGATTTTGTGTAAAATTCAGTAGTGCAGTTATATATGGAAAATATATTCTGTATTTTTGATTAGTTAAATTTGGATGATTACTGGCCAGCATTATAAACAGTAGTCCTCTGAATGTTACAAGTTTGGACATTGTCGATACTGCGTATTAGTGTATCAATGGGTGAATGTAACTTAAAGTTTGAAGGTGCTTTGGTATGTATGAAGTGGAAAATCCCTTCACTCCATTTTCCATATTTAGGTTCAGATCCTACTGTTATGAACCATCCAAAGACTTTTTCCTTGTCACTGTGAAATCGTTCACTTCCTAGTCTGAATGCCACGCAAGACCATTGGGATGTATATACCTGCCTCTCATTTGCACTAGTCTGGTTTGCAAAGCCAGCATCAGTGCTAAGCAGATTTAAAGTTGAAACAAAGCTACACATGCTTTCCAGAGTAGGTCAATAAATGACCTTGTGTGTAGACTCTTAATACTGTAATAGAGTGCCACCTGTCATAATTAATCTTAACACAGATTGACTTTCTGATTAAGATGATTATTTTAAACAGAAAATTAGCATTTTTCCCCGCTGAAACCACAGGGACAGAGTTTAAAAATCCCATTAATTAAATCTTAAAAGTTAGTTAATCCTAACTTTACTAAAATACTGGGGACATGTTAAACTTGGAATTTGTATAAAATCATTAAGATTTCAAGAAATAAGTCTCTCTGCATGATCTCTTTAATATATAATTACCAGGCTTACGTTGTATAATTCAAAAGATTAAGTTAGAAATAACAAAAGCTTCAAATTCAGTAAGTAAATACAATCACAATTTCTGAATGAAGATCTGTGTCACGGTGCAGCATTGCTGACTGCACCATGAGCATTTCCTGGCTCCTTCTCCTGTCAGGCTCCAATCAATTATGGACTGGCTCCACCTGCTCACACCACTATAAAACTCACTTCTGTTTGTTCCTCGTGGGCGGCTTGTCTGCAGTCCACCTTAACACCAAGCCTGTCAAGTCCAGTTCACTTCAGTCTCCATCTCAAGCCTGTCAAGTCCAGTTCTCGTCCGTCACATCTTGCTTCTCGTCTGCCAAGGTAAGTACCCTGTTAAACTGCGCTGCTGGATTTTTGGTTCTTCGTTGTCCTCATGTCTGCAGTCCTGGTTTGGCAGTAGCCCTGCGCCTCCGGATTTCTCTCTGCTGCCCTGTGCGATTTACTGCAGCATCTGGGTCCAAGGAAATCTGTGAAGGTCAGGTTTGGATTAACTGTTGACCCCGCGTCCAAGGAACTCACTTAATGCTGCACCACGGGGTTTTCAGCAGTCCGTCCTCCAGATCCTGTCAGTCATCTCTTGTCCGTTCCAGTCAGCCAGCTCCTGCACACTTCATCTCCTGTCTATTAACTGTTTCTGTTTTTTGTCATCTACAACCCACAACTTGCAATAAACTCTCACAACAAGCTCTGTGTGTGCGTGCTCTGTCCAGGTTCATCTAGACAAATCATGACAATCTGAAGACAAAACCCTGGTCTTGGGTTTATCTAGATTTGTCCTCAGACAAATAGTTTTATGGAATTTTATATATTAACACTTTCAGATTCTACCCATTATTTTTATCTGTGTTTTGGAATGCTATGCTTTGAAGTCTAGTTAATATTTTTCCCTCAGCCTATATTTGATTAGGTTCAGTGATTGATTTCTGCAATCCTAAATGTACAATTTTTGCTTTTAATATTTTGTAGCAGCAGGTCAGTGTTTTCGGGAAATGGAATTAAGGCCCTCTTAACCCCATTAAAATGCATTAGATTTTTTTCACGTCTTTATTTTTAAGAAATATTCTTTGTTGCTTCTCAATTTAACAGTCATTACCCTGTGGATTTAAACAATTATTGGTTCACCTCTCCCTTTTCTGCTCTTATCATAGCTCAGGATATCTGGAGAACGGACTTAAGGTTTCTGTCGACAAATAACCTTGTATTAGACATTCAATTAGACCGTGGAATAAGCTGCAGTAGAACTACAGGAGCAATTAGGAGAACCTATATTTCATACTTTTATTGAATCTTATAAAAACAACATTGTGCAACTTGCTGCAAACACAAATATGGTAAGCATACTAATGTGATGACTGGAGTTCTATGATGATTCAAATAAAATAATAAGTAGTGTGTGTAAGTTCCTGTCTTTTCATCTTTTCAATTCACAAGCTGGAGCCAATCGTTTGGTGGTCAATTTTGCTGCTTATCCTATTTTACGCGAAATTTGTTTTTGGAGACAATGGAGGGCAATACGTGGACATTGTTTATACCAGGGATCAGCTGCTAGCTCTCGCAAACAATCCAGCCACAGCAGCAGAAGCAGCTCTGTCAGAAATCCCCAGGGAGATAAGGAGAAAGAGCCATGGGGGACATGTGGGGATGAGGAGAAGCCAACATACCTGAAAGAACGATATAGATCCATCCATTATTATGGACATCCATTATCAGAGCAAATCCCGGACTCCAGTGTTAACATGGATGGCTGATCAGATCGAATCTGATCAGAGCTGACAGAACGAGGGACAGCGGTAAGATGAAAGGAGGGGGTTTGGCTGTGTTTGTTTACAGATGGTGCAGCTCTTGACATCTTACAATTAAAGAAACGCTTTGCACTAAGAATGTTGAGCAGGTTGCTGTTGGGCTCAAGGCTTTCACGGTCCAGAGAGTGTCCTTGCATGTTATCGCGATAGCAGCATATGCGCTCCATCTGTTACCATCCGCCTTTCAGACCGCTCAGCTTCTAATCAAGCACGTCTTCCATATCCAGGGTATCCCTCAGGACATCCTTTCTGATCGTAGACCGCAATTCATTTCTCGGGTTTGTAAATAGTTTTTTCTGCTCTTGGTACCAAATACACACTAACATCTGGTTATCACCCACATACTAATGGTCAGGCTGAAAGGAAGAATCAGGAATTGGTATCCACCCTCAGATGCCTCACATAATCCAACCCCTCCGACTGGAACAAGTTCCTACCCTGGGTCGAGTACGCACATAACTCACACATCTCAGCTTCCCATTTGAAATCTCGCCTGGCTACCAACAACTCTTGTTTCCCACCGATAAAAAGGAAATTTCAGTCACTTCTGTCCATCACCACATCCGCCGTTGTAAGCACATCTGGTCCAATACCATCAAGGCCCTCCAACGCACCGCAGAACAGAACCGTAAGTTTGCCGACAGAAAACAAACACTTGCTCCACAGTACCAACCCGGTGAGAAGGTGTGGCTCACCTTCCATGACATTCCCTTCAAATCCCTGTCTAAGAAACCGGCTCCCTGCTTCATTGATCCATATGAAATCGAATCCGTCATTAGCCCCACTGCAGTTCGTCTCCGTCTTCCTTTGAACCTCCGGATCCATCCCACATTCCATTTCTCCCAAGTTAAGCCCATCCGGGCCAGTGCCCCGTGCCCTCTGGCTGAACCCCCTCCGCCTACCCGAGACCTTGAGGGGCACTCAATCTACCCGGTCCAACAGATCATGGACTCCCGTCGATGTGGATGTGGTTGGACCGCTCTTGGGCGCCCCGCTTTTTTATTTGTGATTCTTCTCTCATCTCCGATTACCTCTCCTCTCGTCCTTCTACGCCCTTGGGCCGCCAGGTGGTGGCCGTTGGGGGGGGAGGGTGTTGGAGTCTGAGAGCTACTCCCTGTCTGTGTGCTGCTGCTCTGTCTCCCTCTCTCCACAGGTGGCAGCTGATGAGCATGGAGGCTGAGGATCAAAGGTGTTCCTTATTCCACACTCTTCAGGAGGAGCTTAAAAGGGGTTTGCTGCCAGCACTTCAGTGCCAGTGTTAACCCTCGTGGTAGGACTCAGCCATCCCTTGCTCATTAGTATTCAGATTTCTAAGCTTCTCACCTTGTGTATCTTGTGCCCAGGTCTTGTTAGAGTTTAGACTCTCATTCCAAAGTACTCCACTGTTCCAAGGCAACTCTCAAGATTCTCTGACCGAACCTTGCTCAATCTCCACCGCAACTCCACTCCACATATCCCACTGCTCCCTGGCGTTGAATCAACGACCCTGCAGTAAGCCTTCCCCTCTGATCGTACATTTCCTGCTCGTCTATTTTCTCCCTCTAATTACTCTGTCTTCCCCTAACGCAGTTGTGCTCCCAGTTCCGAACCTCCCAGCTCCAGAAACCTCGATCCAGGCATCATCATTATTCAATAAATCTTTTAAAGAGAAAACTCTTTTTCGGTCTCCTGAGTGTGTTCTGCATGTGGGCATTTACTAAAAACCATGACACAGAGTAACTATAGGAGCTTTCAAATCATGATTTTAATTATCAAGGAAAAAACCACCCAAACCAACTTGGCCCTATGTGAAATCCCTCCAAAACTAACAACGGGTTTTATCCCCAATGAGGGCAACAACTGCCATCAAGCCTTTGGGGTAGCTGACTATACTCTTACATGTCTATGGAGGAAGTTTTAAATCAGTAACATTGGATGGGTTCAGGTATTGAGCAGTCTGTTAAAGGTTATGCCACAACATCTCAATCAGTTTTAAGTTTAGCATTTGACTAAGTCAATCCAAACCCCTGATCTTATTTATTTTTTAGCCTTTCAGAGGGGGATTTACTGGTGTGCTGTGGCTCATTGCCTAACTGCATAACCCAAATTTGCTTGAGGTTCATTAGCTGAAGCCTGAACATTCTTCTGCATAATTTGTTTGCAGAGAGCAGCATTCATTGCTCTATCAAGTGCCATAATTTGTCTAGGTCCTCAAGCAGCAAAACAACCCAGACCCATTGCACTACTAACACCATGCTTTACTGTTGACATTATGTAATTTTTTACATGCTGTGTTAGTTTTATGACAGCATGTAATAAGATGCAAACATTCCAAAAAGTTCCACTTAATCTTGTTCCAAAGAGCCCTTGTACTCTTTTTGGTTAGCATTGGTTTTAGAATTGGAGCTTTCCCGTCAAATATTTCTTTTTTGTTGAATTCCTGTGAGAACCGATCTTACCTGAGGGAGGTGAGGGCTGCATACCCGAGATGTTCTCCTGTTTTTGTGTTTGTTTGTTTTTGACTTCCTCGAGGTATCTTGGACGCACTCTTGGTGTAATTTTGGAGGGTCAGCCAATCCTGGGCAAGATCCACGGTTGAAAATGTTTTTTTTTTCATTTATGGATAGTGGCTTTCACTGTCATTTTCTGGAGTTCAAGTACAATAAAAAGGGTCTTGTAATCCTTTCCGAGCTAATATATGCCTATAGTTTTTTTTAATAATCTAATCTTGAATATCTTTAGATTGGGCCTTAATGTGTTGCTTCTTCAGACTTTTAGTCTTCTCAATGCTGACAGGGCATAATGGCTGACAGTCTAAGAAGTAATCAGGACTGAGTGTAAACTGGGTATGGTTGGTCAAACTGAACTCAGCTTTCCAAAAATGTGGTTAATCACAGTTAGAGAATATTCAACAAAAGGAGAAGTTGGTTTCAACAGCTTTTTCTCTTCGTGCATAAAGACACAAATAGAAAGCTGCTTTTATCTTATTTACTCATGATACCTTTGTGTAATATTAAACTTTGTTTCATGATCTGAAACATTAGTGTGTCCTTTAACATGTGTCACACTTTAAGGAAGGAAACTTTTGTAGAGCATTGCACAAAAATATAATTCTAGTTACTTAAATGCCTAAATACATCTTAAAAATAATTCCTTCATATACAGGGTTTCCTCCAGGAAACTGGCTAGGCCTGGTGGATGGTGTTGCCAGGGTGGCATTTGTTAAAAAGATTAAAAAGTTGACAGGAAATATGAAAATATGACAATTATGTGTTTTTGTAAGATATTGAAAATACACTTTTCCTAAAAAAAAGGCTCATTTTTGAAGTACTGTTTTAGCAAATACAAAAAAATACAATTAAAATAAATATCAGTTGTCTGCACTTTAGTTGAATCCTAACTACATGCAGTGCATCTGGATTTCTCAAATTTCTCTTTCAGAGACTTTTGTTAGTCCATCTCAGCCACAGAAGATCCCATTATTCGATTGTATTGTTTACTTTTGCTTC
Source organism: Fundulus heteroclitus (assembly GCF_011125445.2). Taxonomy (NCBI): domain Eukaryota; kingdom Metazoa; phylum Chordata; class Actinopteri; order Cyprinodontiformes; family Fundulidae; genus Fundulus; species Fundulus heteroclitus. The sequence goes on from NC_046367.1 coordinate 1,336,624, forward strand.
AATGCTAGTGCAATGGTGGAGAGAGTCAATATGTGTGTTTAGCACGTCTATCCTATGAGTTGTAAATGAAGACTCTAATGAAGACTCTGGTGGAGGATCTTTGCATTGCCTGATAACAAACACCCAACAAAACATACCCAAGGACGACACAAAAAAGCTACAACTATAAAATAAAGTGTTTCTAACGTTGAATTAAATAGCAAAATTGTACTGTTAACCAGCATAACATTACTACATGTAATAATATTTTCATATAAACAATCATTCTTGCCGTACTCTTGAACAGCCAAAACAAAATACACAATATTTGTGCTCAACTAGCAATTTTGTGTTAAATCCTCTGGGGTCCGTTCTTCGTACGTTGCTTAAAACATCCAAGATCAAATGACACATCCAAGATGATTTCATCCGGATAATCATGATCCGGCTAATTGGGTTCTTCAAACACACCTGTTGTTTATGATTAGTATGGCTGGATTGAGTTTTCTAAGATAACTGCGTGGGTTTGTTTAAAAGGGGAAATGTATCGATAGTAGAAACATTGATCAGCAACGCTGCTATTGGCTGTTCAGCATGGCCAAAGAACGCCCACAGTTTTTCTCCCAGCAGAACACGAGCTTTTAATGGAAGATTATGCCAAATTTGAGTCAATAATTAAAACGACAGGGAACACCTCAAAATCTGTAAAAACCAGGACAGAGGGCTGGCAAAAAGTAGCAATCAAATTAATGCATAAATACTGTCCATGGTAAATGTTTCTATCACTTTCTACAGTATGTATTTTTGCATTTTAATAATTTCACATTTACTTTGTTCTTTTATATCAGAGCCTCCATGGGACCCACTAGAACATGAGGACAAGTAAAAGTGAAATACAAGAATATTCTACAAAATGGTAGCCTTTAATTATTATACTTTATTTTAAAAAGGCACTTGTTATGTCAAGAGATCCAAATTTCATTGTCATTCCTTAGACACTGGAAGTAAAGAACACGTGAAAACGGGGATTTTTAAGAAAAAAAATCTTTATCTATAAAAAATGAAGTTCTTCCTTTTCTAAGTCATACACAGTTTACACGGTAAAACTGTAGTCTAGATAATCCAGCCATAGTTTTTTTCTAATACAATATACGGCTCGACAGGAAGCAAGCCTTTCAAAGTAAAACTAAACTTCACAATATAATGGCCTGAACACATCTTCTTACTGAATATGATAAAAATAAAAAGCAAACCATCATACAAATAACTTAAATAACTTCTATTTATGGCTCTAACACCACTTTTTCCTCTTTAAAAGTCACTGTTAAATGATGTGTTTGTCTGTTTATAACAGCCACCAAGAAAAATCTCTCTGTCGGGCTGCGCTAAAGATCCTCTCTATTGCGCAATACGCGATTAATTCGAAAAACTCTTTTCTTGCACCTTCCGCAACAGGTTGCTGTCGTAAAAATGGACATGAATACAACAGACTTCCCTATCTCCTCTGCTTATACAGCCGTGATCTAATACTGTTTACATGAAATAAGCCTGCTCGCTTGCGCACATGTTGCTATGACAGCAAGTCCAAGATGAGTTTCGAAGAACCGAACAATCCAAGATCATGGCAAATCGTCAACAATCAAATCCAGCTAACTGAGTTAGCGACGTACGAAGAACGGGCCCCTGGTTTGATGTTTACCAACGCGGCTCGCAGATGGCTGCTCTGACAAAGTGATAGCTTCCATGCTAGCTGGCTCTGCCTCTTCTAGCCATGGCTTGGCTAATGTTAATAAAGTGGGCTCGGGGTGGTGTAGTCCCCTTGGACGCAGTGAAACCAGTGGGAACATCTTCCCACCCACTGCTCATTCGACTTCAGAAAGAGTCTAACGTATTTTGAACCTTTCTCCATGACTTTAAATAAATACTTATTTAAAAGAAATAAACAAGCAAAACTTACCCCGGCAGGGAGCCAAGTAAAGCCTGGTGGCTCGCCAGGCCGATAATATGTGGGTGAAACCCTGATATGGGCATTATGTGTACAATGTGTTATTATTCGGCTGCACAGTGGCGCAGTGGGTAGTACTGTTGCCTAGCCCTGCGACAGGCTGGCGACCTGTCCAGGTGAACTCCGCCTCTCGCCCAGTGAACGCTGGAGATAGACACCAGCAACCCCCGCGACCCCATGAGGGAAAAAGGTCAGAAAATGGATGGATGATTCATGTTTTCTATTTGGGTTCTTTCTTGTCTGGTTTCTATTATAGCTTGTGTTCTGTTTAGTCTTAGGTTTAGGTTCTGTATTAGTTTTGGTTTATGGAATAGTTTGGGTTTTATTGTGGTTTGATTTTGTACTTTTTATGTTATCAGTTTTCTGGCCTGCTCCCATCACTTCTGTCACCAGCCTTTATTCAGTTCACCTGCCAGCATTCTTTCACCTCTTAGTCACCACCATGTCACTCCCCTTCTCCAGTCACCATCCAATCAGCTTCTGTTTTATTTCCAGTCACCTACCTTTTGGTGAGTCTTATCCAGCGTTCTTTTCTGATTGGCTGTTGATGCTGACCCAATTGCCTTTTTTTGACTTCTGAGCCAGCCTGATCCCTGAACCTGTTTTTCCTGCCCTGTCTGACTGCTTACTCGTTTTGCCGACCTAATTCTGCCTTTTGATTATCTGAGCTTGCCTGATCCCTGTCTGTATTCCTGCCTTTTTTGGACTGGCATTTTGTGTATCGACCCTGGACTGTTATTTGACCACCGAGCCTGCTTATCCCTGTCTGACCTATTTTTGAGCTTTATTAAAGCCTTCTTATTTGCACTTTTGTGTCTGGCTGAATACTGGGTCCTCAATCTCTCGTTCATGACACTATGGTACACTTACCATTTCATTTTAACATTTACTGTAATAACTGACACAGTAACATGTTTTGTCAGGTAGGTTATACTCTGAAAACAAACTGAGCATTTTGTATTTTTCAGGTGGAATACTTGTATCCATACCAACAATATCATTCTCTGTCTGAAAACATTTGGGTATTTTCCAGTTTTGACATTCTCATTTATGATTTGACAGTGTGTAGAATATGTCAAAACTCAACAATCATTGTGGCATTTTCTCCCGAACTTCTTTCCTATGTACATGTGTTTTATCTTTTCTCTGGGCTATAGGTACAGTTTGTGTGAAAGACCAGTCATTCAGGTACATTCCAGTTTAGAGGAAAACTGTTTTGATGGTTGAGGTAACCATCAAAACAGGTAATCTTATCAGAGTAACAGCTGATGTTTCAAGAAGAAGAACCAGATTTGACTGTTTTCTCTCATTCTGTGGTTCTTTTGGTGTGATGAAACGAGACCAAAAACAACATCCATCTTGGTTAGCTTGGGAAGATAAAACATCTCTCTCTATCATTCTGTCTCTTCCTACGGTGCAACCCTTGACGCACAGACATAACAGACTGGCATCGCTGTTGTGTTTGCATATCATCCAACTGCGAACAATCTGGCCTAAAAAGCAGGTAGTCTGAAATCTGACAAAGGCGTAATTCTCCCCAGGGCATGCACAAGGTAAAGTGGCAGTTTGCATGTTTGCCTCGCTCCTAAAAATGTTCCCCTCCGCATGCAGACGTTTATGGAGCTCATAGGTCTGCCAGGGCCCACAGCTGGGCAGGATAATGAGGGAAAGCATGCCACACAGGACAGTGGGGAGCAGCTTGTTAGCATAGTCCTCTGCCAGATAAGGTGCAGCCGAGTTTCTGTTGCACTTTAATTGGAAGACCCAGTCAGCTTGTTTGTCTCTACAGGACAGAATGTCAGTGACTTTCAGGCTTTGCTGCAAACAACACACTGCCATCCACAAATTAACATTGAGGGCATGAATGACTCTGCCAACTTGGATAATGTTTGACATTCAGCCATCAAGTGAGAGGAAGTTTTTGTCGGCTCCCTGTGAGATCTGTCCTCACAATTAATTAAAGTATAGAAAAGAAATTCAAACTACTTTACCTGTCTTTCATATTGCATGTGTCAAACTGAAGCTCATTATAATTTCCCAGCAATCCTTGCTGCACATGACTGAGATTCACCAGGTGATCGTTGATGGATATGAGCTGCATGCACCCCTGGAAGGCAGGAGCTTGGTTGTGACACTCTGTGGGCGGACAGCCTTGACAGAAGTGACACAAGAAACAGCGTTTAGTTTTACTGTTCTTTTGTCTCAGAAAACTGTAAGTGACAATGTGGGAATTTCAAGAAAAAGACAAAAAACACAGTGGAAGAAATAACTAACCTCCAAAGTAGAAGTTGTCTCTTGATTCAACCAGTTCCCAAAGTTCAATATTGGATGAAGGCTCGCCATCCACACTCAGAGTGATCTGCAGACTTCTGCTGGTAAGACTCACAGTGTGCCATAATCCATCGTTGACTCTGCGACCTGAACAACAGTTCATAATCAGCTTCACAAGATTTTAATCAAATGCAAATGGTTTCAATGGACAAATGAAAAAAAAATGTAATTCATCATACCGTACTATACTGTTAAAAATATTATCCCCTTAAACATTTCTTCAGTTTTTGCTTTTTTTGAGTGTCCCACTTAAATGTTTCAGATAGCCAAACAAATGTTTATATTCGACAAAGATAAGCTGAAAAAATACAAAATGCCGTCAAATATTTAAAAGTAATCAATACTAACCTAGCCCTATGTGAAAAAATAATAACCCCCAAAGCTAATAACTGGTTTCCCATGTGCCCAGGAAAACAGGGCAAATGGTAAACAGCTCTTTCAGGATTTTTTCATTAAAGAAGAAACAAAGCAGCCAAAGACACTCTCAATACCTCCACCATGCTTGGCTGTAGTTACAATGTTCTTTTTCTGAAATCATCCCTTAATTTTACATGCATGTCCTCCAAGAAATTGCACTTTTATTTCATCTATCCAGAGAATACATTACTCAAGTTCTTGGGAATTACAAAGATGTTTTTTGCAAAGGTCTTTGTGTGTTTTTTGGTCAGCAGTGATTTTAGCCTTTGACGCTGGCATGGATGCTATTTTTGCCCAGGCTCTATATTATTGTTACATTTTGAACATTGACGTTAACTGAGGCAAATGAGGTCGCAGAACTTCAGGTGTTGTTCTGAGTTGTTTTGAAGCCACCTGACTGAGTTGCTGAAGCTCCAGGAGTAATCATGTTTGGTCAGACACTCCTGGGAAGGATCCCAACTGTTACTTGTTTTCTAACTTTTCAATTATAGCTCTTACTGTGGTTCATGGAGTCCAAAGTCTTTAGAAATGGCCTTGTAACAATTTCCAGGCAGACAGATCTCAGTGACCCTGCTTATCTAGTTATAGATCAGGTCACGAGATACTGATTTTTAAATCTGTTAGCCTCTTTTATGTTGTTAGACAGCTTCTGTTAGGGCAATTCCTTGATCCTACAAGTAAGACAGTAATCAAACCTGGGTGTACATCATAAAATATAACCAAAGTATGTGTTTAATCACAGTTAAATTTGCTTTAACAAGGAATATAATGGCTTCACATTTCACTGGGTTCACATTGGTTTGGATAACTGTTTTTCATTAAAAGTGACATATTTTGCTTTTGAGTTCTTCCTTTTCACATTGAAATCATTCCATTGTGGTCTATACAAAGTGGAACAGAGTCCTGCACGGGTCTTATTTTTCAAATCTGCATCCGCCCGAACCCGTAGAGCTCAGAACCAAGACCCAACCCGTTATTCCCATTTAAAACCTGGGACTGCCCGGACCCGTGAGTAATAATGCACTATCCGACCCATGATCCCAATCTATATACACCGCCGTTCATTTTAGTTTAGTGCTTTGTCACAATGTGCTTTAGTTTTGCAGCTGCAGCAGAATACTGTCTTAATAACAGAGGCAGTAAAGAACTTTGTCTGACGCTCTGATGCAGTGTGCACTGCACTCACAACACATTCTCACTCCCTACTCATCATATATCGATGCTTGGTCAGGTTCCCTCTGTGTCACAAGTTGAAGCACGGGGAAGCCCCCTGCCGTCAACGCAGCCTACATTAACAATTAAGCAAGACAACTGTGTTTATTGATTTTAAAGACATTTCTAGCAAGAAGTATGTATATTATTTTTCTATGATCTTCAGCCAGGAAAGGTAGACAATGTTTTGTTCATTAGTTTAGCCGCATATTTTAATGCGTTCTGTCTCAGAAGGACAGCAGGAAGCAACATTTCCTACCTACATCACCAAGTTGCTCCAACATTCCGCTCCACAACAAACAACTTTTAAGCAAAACATTGCAGTTCTATGCATTTTGATGACATCTCTAGCGAAAAGTATGCATAATATAGTTATAATCTTCGTTCAGGGAAGGTAGACATTCTTTCCTTTATTAGTTTCGCTAAAGGATTCAGTCTCACATGTTCTACCGCGTATAGGCTGCTAAAAGCAGGCTGCGTTCCAATTACTCACAACCCATCTGCTGTATTCATAGAGGGAAAGGCAACATTTTAACAGAGGATCTGCAATTTGTTACATTTTGATGATATTTCTAGCAAAATAATGCATCATACTTTAATATTATTATTTCAGAAAGTGTAGATAATATTTTTTAGTGGTTTTCCTAACCCCACCCTAACCCCTAACCCATTTGCTGATTGAATGGAGGCTGCTGTTTTTCAGTCTTCACAACCTTTTTTGAAAATTAAAAGAAATGCAGACCAACAATCTGTTCACGAGTCTTCAAGAACATTAATCAACACACAATCATAACACAAACTTCCGGGGGGGGGGGGGGGGGGGGGGTATATAACTCAGTTTCTATGCATCTTCTTTCTTGTGCTGTTATACACCCTCTTGCATGTAAACCAGAGGTTCTGATAAACAAAATATGATGAGCAGCGTCAACTGGCATGTGAGTATCTAAGTGACTTAATTTTTAAACGAATAAAGATCACATAACTTGATACATTTATAGCCAATGGGTGGCCAAGGGTTTTATAAATAAAGTTACATACACACACACACACACACACACACACAAACATATATATATATATATATATATATATATATATATATATATATATATATATATATATATATATATATATTGTCAGGGTGCTGTCTGATTGCTCTGGTTCTGGGTCTTTTCCCACAGGTGGTGTTGGTGTCTGTGGGGGCGTGCCCCACACCTGCAGCTCGTCAGGAGCAGATTCCGCTGGCTTCTTAAGCAGCGCAGAGACAGATGGAAGATGCCAGAGCCTTAAACCAGTCGTGGTACGCCGTGGCCTCAGACCAGTCCTGGATTTTTGTATCGTGAGTTCTTGCTCTTCTACCTTGGACTCATTTTGGCTCTTCTATTTTTGTCACAGTTTTGTGTGCTTGGATGCACTTACCTGGCCTGGAGTTTTGATGAGGAGTTGTTCAGTGGAAGTCCTGTGCTCAGATGTTGCTCTGGCGTTCCCCCTCAAACTTCCTAGGACGTACCTAGTAGGGGTGAGGTCCCCCCTCCTGGATTCCACTGGCACCTTCAGCTTTCTGTACTCTGGTCAATCCGTCTGTCCCTCCTACCTGTGGAGGTTGCTTCGGGTCTCTCCCCAGATTCCACCAGCCACCCTCCAGACACCACCCACATCAGAGTAGACACTAGTTCCCTCGGTGATTACTCTTCCCAGCTCGTGTCTCTCTGACTAAGGGTAAGCTGCGCACAATCTGGCATCTTTCTGGTTTCGATTCATGACTGGGCGGGATTACCTTGCAGTTAATCCCGCCCAGACGTTCAGGCCTCGATCCAGGCGTCTAGCGGCTCCGACTTGTTTTTGCACCTTGCTCCTTCAATAAACATCTTAAACTGTGTATTGGTCTCCCGAACGTTTTCTGCATATGGGCAAAACATTTGGAAACATGACATATTTATTATCTGGCATATATAAGTCTTCACACGTATACCAGCACCACTATAATGTTAGATGAAAGGCTCTCCTGACAGGAATTATAGATCCGGGCTTAGTATCGGTAAAGGATGATTTTGGGATATATCTGCTTGCACATCATTAAAAACTGTTAAAACCTGCCTCAAAAGTCAAGGGGGAATGGGTAGCATAATAGTCTAGGTGTCTCACATGCAAAAGGCCCTACAATTGGTCTAAATAAAAAAAAAATAGACACACACACCCAACTAGACAAAGCTTCCTCCACCCGGCTAAATAATGGAAATCAGATGTTCTAATTGCTACGCATATAAAATCAAACACCAGGTATGCAGACTGTTTCTAAAAACTTCTTATATTTTCCATTAAAGGTTTTGAAGACAAAAAAGCAGCGGCCTCCATTCAAACAGCAAATGGGTTAGGGTGGGGTTAGAAAAACCACCAAAGAAATATTATCAACACTTCCTGAAAGAATAATATGAAAGTATTATGCATTCTTTTGCATGTCAATGTCATCAAAATTTAACTAATTGCGGATCCTCTGTTTAAATGTTGCCTTTCCCATACGGATGATGAGTTGAGAGTAATTGAAATGCGGCCTGCTTTTAGCAGCCTATACGCGGTAGAACCCATGACCCTGAACCCTTTAGTGAAACTAATAAAGGAAAGAATGTCTACCTTTCCTGAATGAAAATTGTAACTATATGAACTACTACTTTTCACTAGAGATGTCATCAAAATTTCTAGAACTGTGATATTTTGCTTAAATATTGTCTTTTATGAACACGAAGTTGGTGCACATCGTTGGCGATGGCAACGAGCATCACAACATCGCTGTCTCACGTCTTTCTGAGAAGCTACTGAAAATCCTTGGCAAAACTAATAAAGGAAATTTTGTTTCTTTTCCCTGAACGAAGATTATAAATATGCAAATGTTTCGCTTGAGATGTCATCAAAATGCACATAACTGCAGATGTTTTGCATAAAAGTTGTTTGTTGTGGACTGGAATCTCGGAGTAACTCGGTGACGTAGTAGGAAGCGTCTTTCTGAGACAGAACACATTCAAATATTCGGCTAAACTAATGAATCAAAGATTGTCTACCTTCCCTGAGCGAAGATGTTAATGTAGGCCTAAATGTTTGATGTAGGCTGTGTTGAGATAATATTGTAAGAGTGCACCTCATAGAGTTCCCTCAGCGTCAACTTGTGACGCTGAGGGAACCTGACCAAGCAACAATATATGACGAGTAGGGAGTGAGAATGTGTTGCTCTCACAGATGAGCAGCCAAACAAGCCAAATGCAGGGCTTTTTTTCCTCCCACATACACTCTCACACCGACATCAATACATTAATCAAAACAAGCTCCTTTTTCAAAGACTGTCAGACTTTACCTTAAATTCAACATAGACAGTTTAAGAATAAAACTCAAAACTTAGAGTGCACAGTATACAAGAGCATTTGGGCTCCAAAAATACAGAGCTACAATTAATTTATTCCAATGTCTGTTTATTTTATTAATACACTGATATTTAGGCCTTGCTTTTAAGGTTGCTATGCAGTAAAAGTATATAATCCACAGTCCCTGGCTTAAGATGCATTCTTCTTTCTTGAATCACAAACCCAGCAAATGAAAAGTCTTAAATTTCATTCCCCCCATGACACACCTGCTATGCCGCTAGCTGTCCAACTTGCTTCATAGCTCATGCTATATTATGGAGTGACCTAATTGGCCAAAGTAAGAAAGGTTGAATTGTTGTATGCTTAAAAAAGTTAGCTGAAACATTTAAGTTCGACAAAATGGCAAATGCAAAAAAATTTAAAAAAATAAAAATCTGTAAGGCAGGAAACGGTTCTTCACAGCAATATCTTGGTGTAAAAAATGCAAACACCAAATTCTACGATATGTGTCATCTGCTTTGGTGGTAAACCCTGGTTTACAATGACATTATCTAAACATCTGTTAGTGCCGTGTAAAACCCTGATGCACCGGCCCATATGCAGTCTTACTGAGCAACAACCTCTGTCATGTG